>NC_139930.1:21136826-21244326 GCF_963514095.1 Eutrigla gurnardus
GTCCTGTCCAGGGTGTACCCTGCCTTCGCCCAATGACAGCTGGGATCGGCTCCAGCCCCCCCGCGACCCTGAATACAGGATAAGCGGTAGACAATGGATGGATGGATGGATGGATGGATGGAGAATGTTGCAAATAGATGTAACACAGTGTTCTCGTTGGCTTCGGCAGTGTAATCATCATCAGTGGTCTGAGCCAAACAACTTTGTATGTTTTAAATGAGTGATATGTGACGTTCAGGTGCCAGGGTCGGTCCCTGCAGTCCATCAGGAAGGGTCTACTCGAGGCTCTCAACTTGCAGGCGGAGCCACGGCTGCCTGCCGGGGGGCTCGACGGTGTCAGAGAGCAATGGAGGGCCACCTTCAGCACCATCCCCCACACAGCCAAGGACGCGGCAGGTGAGCAGGAAATCTAAATTCCCAGAAACGTTTTTTCCTTTTTCCACCCTCGTTGAAACCCAGCCAAAGAAAATGTGTGTTTGTCCTTCCAGTTACAGGTACCTCTGGCAGCTCTGCGTCACCTGATGTTGGGAACGGTACGAGCCTGAAGTGCTGCTCCACGACCTCTGAGGTCTTCATGAAAGGTACGCAACAATTTAACATGAAGACGTGCAAATACTGCATGTTCTGTAACATCTCTAATGTCTCTGCTCAGATCTGGGATGGGACAACTGGGTGATCCATCCTGCCAGCCTGACCCTCTCTCAGTGTGCACTCTGCAGCCCCGACGGGACCACCGTGCAGTGTCCATCGTCCCACGCCAACGTCCAGGACGCCGGCTCGCAGGTACGATTCTCATTTGACATTTGAATAGAGTTTATATTGCACACATTTACATGCAGAGATATTTTTATCGTACTTTCCTCCCTCTCTTACGACACAAATGAGGTGTTGCAGTGTTTGAGTCTACATGCATGGATACTTTCTGTGTGTGTGTGTGTGTGTGTGTGTGTGTGTGTGTGTGTGTGTGTGTGTGTGTGTGTGTGTGTGTGTGTGTGTGTGTGTGTGTGTGTGTGTGTGTGTGTGCGCGTGTGTGTGCGTGTGTGTGTGTGTGTGTGTGTGTGTGTGTGTGCGTGTGTGTGCGTGTGTGCGTGTGTGCGTGTGTGTGTGTGTGTGTGTGTGTGTGTGTGTGTGTGTGTGTGTGTGTGTGTGTGTGTGTGTTGTGGAGGTGAAACAGGTGCCAAAAGATAAGCCTGTTTTCTCTCGCCTGCCAACACAAATGTACCAAATCCAAGCCGAGACACTCCCTGAAGTTGGCCTATCACAGATAAATGTGTTCGCACTCACATGTGCAAGTTCTTGACTGCATCTTTTCAAATAAAAGCATTTTTGAAAGACCACATTTGTAATTGTTTTTGACGTTTTGTCAATCTCTTTTGCATTATGCATTTTCTTTCATTGCACCGCCACTCTAGCATGCATTCTTCTATTTTACCGTCAGTATGAATGTATATTTCATTAGGAGAAAAGTGTGACAAACTGTGTGACCAAGGCTTCCTCCTCCTCCTCCTCTCTCTGCTCCTCTCCAGGTGCCATGCTGCGAGCCCACGTCCCAGGAAATGGTGCCTGTGCTCTACATGGACGAATCCATCTCCCTCGTCATTTCCTCCGTGCAGCTGATCCGCAGCTGCGGCTGCAGGCCCGGCGACCTCGTGCAGCCCAGCGGAGAGTAAAGGTTCATATATTTTATTAAAAAGATTTTTTGTTTGTTTTATTAAGCAAATACAGAAATGTAGAAAGTAAAAATGACATGCAGGCCTATCTTCTCTCACTACACTTATCTCAGATCCCCTACGGTGTGTATTCAACACTGAGCGTGGGAAGCATTCCTGTTCCTCCATTCTAACCAAAGTGTACCAGCACACAGCTGTTGAGCCAGACATACAACCGATCAGATATTATTTTAGTCCACGAACGTTGTTGATCTCAAATTACAATCCACATTTGCATGTCGTGTCATATGGATGGATTTTGCAAATGAATATCTGTCGATTAAATCTAAGAATTTCTCTTGAAACCAAGAGCTGGAAATGAATTGCAGCTAACACTCGCGTAATAAATGCTGGTTTACCTTTAAATGTCATGGGTACAGAGTGCTATTTAAAGCTAAACTGTTACTGAGTGTTCCCTCCAAAAATGTGAGACTGTGCGGAGCCAAATCCTCACACAGGCCAGTTGTCTCGTCTCATCTGTGAAAACAATATTTCCTCTTATGGGCAAGAGGTCAAAAGGTAAACTGAGGTCAAATACAAAATATTTAATATTTAAGTTAGGTGCTGTATGTGCTTGCCATGTTGTGGGTGTTTTGTTAGAATCAATACCTCCTGAATATAAACAATATCTGTGCTTTTCCTACAAACATCCATTGTCCCGTGCTACATTTTCATCAAGTAAAAAAAAATGCAAACACCCCCAAATATAGTGACTATAATCTTTCACTTGACATGTTTTGTTTCATCGCATTTCATTTTATGTGTTACTTTGTCCATAATAATAATATGATTAAATATCAAAGCCTGGCAGTCAATATAATCATGTCGAAATTGTGATTTCAAGCTAAATTTGTCAATCGATTGTTTTATATTATTATAATCCAGAACATTTTTCTTTGACCTACTGTGTGCTTTCATAACTATAATATTTTAACCTTTTTTTCCTCATATGTCTCTTTGAGATTAGTTACAGACTCATTTTGTTTTATGATTAACAAAGTTACCTCACTGTTTTTTTTTAAGTATTTACACACGTGTACTACTGCTCACCAGCGTGATTTATCACCTCGACTCACAGATGTTTTATTGTGCTCATGACACTGCTTTGACATCCTAATCATTTGTACTGATTTCATGATTTCTCGCTCACAATTATTTGAATAAATTTGATTAAAACCAACATTGTTTTTTGTTTGTTTTTCCCCGACAACATTTAACCTGATTTGGTTGAAACCGTTTCCCATGCCAGCCTTTTTCTGCATCTTGTGCATTCCAGACGGTTGCATGTCGAGTCTAGAGGGAGTAAAAAAAAAAAAAAAAATAGCAGTGGAAGAAATGTTGGCACTGAGCACCAGGAAACCAAACGCTGGTCAGGGGAAGAGCAGCATGTTGCGCACTTCTGAGAAGTCTTCACCGTTTTCAGCTGCTGTGCATTTGTTTGTACTCTGGGCTGACATATGTAACCGCTGCTGCACTCGAACCTTAACCCTGATTTATGATTGCAAAGCGAGATATTGATCCTGGACGACAGTCAGTTTTTGCAAGAGAACGCCAAGATCTGGGCCAGTACTTCAACCTCGCCAGCTATTTGTTATTTTACTGATAAGGGACAGAATGTCAAGATATTTAACTGTGTGGGTGTCTCTGGGCGTGCTGTCCCCCCTCCTCCTGGCCGTCGGGGCGGTTGAATGCTCAGAGAAGGAGACGCTGCTGAATCCGATGCCTGACCCGGTGTCAGCGGCACACGTAACGGACTGCTTGATGGAGTGCACCGGGCTGACCTACGCCAGGAAACTGCAGATTCAGGACAATCATAATATACGGCTTCAAGGTTCCACAGAAGGTAAGGAACATCTCCATCGAGGAATGGTTTCTAAAAATAGTGCCTGAACTAAATGTGGAGACATTGTCAGTGGCTTCAGTTTTTTATGGTGCACATATGGATCTGCTCAGTTAGGCCTTCATGGAGTTTGTCTTTCTAGGAGACCTCGGGGAGTACTGTTGGTCTACGGAGCTCAAGTGCACCATCGGGGAGAGCTTCCAGGCTGCCTACGTGGTCCTGCCCCTGGACGCGTCTGCAGTCGGACACGAGAGGATAGAAGTCAGAGCCGCCGACTCCGGCGCCGCCGCACTGCTGGCACACGACGGGCCCACCACCATCGCAGACGGCTGTGGCATCCGATATGAGGTCACGCCGCACTTCAGCACGGAGACGGCGGCGGGGACGCCGTTCTGCGTGCAGGTTGTCCCCCAGGAAAACGTCCTGGGGGACAGAGTGCTTAAATGTCCTCCCTTTCTGGTCACCTTCTGGCAGAGGAAATCTGGCACATAAAATCTCAACGATGGAAGAGGTACTCAGATCTACTCAGAAGTACTAATACCATACTGTATGGATACTGAACCCATACAGAAAGTCTTGCAAATGTAAAAGGATGCAAGTCTAATCATGAAAATGTACTTAAAACTATTCAAGCTAAAAAATAAAAAAAAATACACTGGTAACTATTATATTATAAACCTTATTGTATTCTCAAGCATTGATTTGTAAGCAGTGTTTTAATGTTGTAGTAGATATTATTAACTATTGATTATAGTCATTGTGTTTCAACTCTGGAGTATTTTCTCAGATCCTGAAGTGACGTCTTCAGTAGTCCAAACCTCAAAATTATTATATATATATATATATATATATATATATATATATATATATATATATAAATAAAAGGAAAAGCAGCAACTTTTCACTTTTTTTTTGCAGCTGGAAGAAGAAATGTTTTATAAGCTCTTAATATGTTTGTATTTGTAAAGTAACTATAGCTGGAGTACACGGTATAAAATGGGAAAAGTAAAGTACAAGTACCTCAAATGGGTGCTTATGTACAAGGGCTGAGGGTAAAGAGTAAATGTAGCTCGTATATATTCCACTGTATAATCTATAAGGGTCGCTGGTTGTTTAACATGATAGGTCGTCACCATACTTAAAACCTCATGTGAATGGGTAAATCTCCCATGTATTATAACCATAATAATAATCTCAGCTGTCCTGTTAAACTACTTCCATGTGATGGATTATTATGGACAAGACATTTCCATTAATTAACATATCAAGTTAAGTACTTGCAGGGTATTGTGAAAATTATATTGTCTATATCCTCTCTCTGATTTGCTGTTTTTTTTTTTTTTATATATATAATTAGAATAAATGTAGTCTTTTGGTTTGATTTGACTTTAAACATTTTGTCTTTTTCTTTTAGTTGTGAAGGTATTTGATGGCATTTCGATCATAAAAGCAGATTTGGATCACTTTGCATGTGTGAATCCACTAATTGGCCGATTGTGCATGCACGGACAAGGAATTTGAAATACCAGCTAGGGGCAACAAAGCTAGAAAAAGTCAAATAATAAATAATAGACAGGACTGTTGTGGAAAAAGGGTACCAAAGGGTAAAGGGCGTGTGACGGATGTTTAGGGTTTAGTGCTCTGCTGGATTGAAAGGCAACCAAAGTGATGCAAAAGTTCTCTGTTAAATGAAGAATGTAAATAAGGGACGTGCACGATCACACATGCTCATTTTTATTTTCCTCACTGACGTGTTTGTTGTGCTTATGCGTTTGAGAAATATTATTGTGAAGCTCGAGTAGAACGAGAACTTAATTTCACTATTTCTGTTGCTGCAAAACAGAATAAGTTAGGACCAATCATCCTTTTTTTTTATTTTCTTTTTAGATTTACTGCTATATTGGGAATACTGCTACTATGTACAGTGCTATATGTGCATTCTGTATGTATTTGTCACTGTATACACGTGTGTGCTGCTCTGGTTTTCATAAAATATACGCACATTTACCCCAAAAAATCAAAACAAATGGTTGTGCATTGGTTGTCTGTTCTCTAACTCACTTGGGACGATGCAGCGCCACCTACTGGGTTATCCTTCAGAGCAACGAAAGCATCAGACTGCAGGTGAACGCGTCGAGCCTCTGGATGGCAGGCTTGTAACAGAACTGTGTCTCTGTGTTTCTGTGCTATGAAACAGTCGAGACATCTACTAAGATATTTGTGTTTTTTTAATATTTGAGACACTTTAAAAAAAACAATGTGATGTCATTGACCTCAATCAGTTCCTGAAATTAATTAAATTAAAATCCTAGATTTTACTTTGGCAGTACTTCAAGTAAGTGTTGTTGAAGAAGTCATATAAGTTCCTTTTAATTCCCTTTTGGATTATTATTCCCTGTATATCATGCTCACAAGGCCCCAAACTGTTGCATCTTTATTTTAAAAGTGCATTCAGCTGCCGAGAGCCTCCAGTCAGCTCTAAAACGAAGTGAGGTGATGTCGGTGTGCTCGGCTGGCCGACGGCCATGTGGCAGCATAACATCACCACCCAGGGTGAGTGTCCGATAACAGGCCTTTCTGCACAGCCCGTTCTTTAGGGCCTGCATTAAATCACGCACATGCAGGCGTGCATGCTCCAAGAACAGCAGACATGCTGGACGGGATTTCTTGTGTGACCCACTTTCATCAGCAATGTTCATCCTACACGTCTGGTTGAAATGTGTTCAAATGATTTGTCTGCTGTTGTTTTTTTGGGGGGGGCTGTGAACTCACTCACCAAAAACTGGCACCGAGGTTGTGTGGTGACTCAGAAGATTTTATGATCTGCTTCAGTGTTTCTGGGCAGACGAGTGAATCCCTGCAAGCTTTTTTTTTTTTGCTGTAAACAATGTACGCTATTGCATCAACAGCCAATCAGATACAGTGTGACATATTGAGTTCCAAAAATTAAAACTGTGGCCACAAAAACTTCTTTTGTCACACATGAATCCATCAATCCCGTTTAATTTAAATTAATCTATCCAGTATTTAATACCAAATGCATATCTTAATGCTATTTCCATATTGGTTATTTTTAGCGTGTCCTGTCAGATGCACATGTTTTTGTCCTTCAAAGCAATACTTTTTACTACATGTTTTTTTTATTTTATTTAAAGTGATACTTTTTACTTTATACTTTGAGTACAATAGCCAGTACTCCCTCTTTTACTTGAGTAAAGTAAAAGAGTAAAGTTGAATCAGTACTTCTACTGTCACTAGTCTTTTTTTAACACAAGTATGTGTACTTCTACTTGACTATTTAATAGCATGTTTGTACTTTTGACACCTCTGGCAGTGAAACATATATTTCCTGCCACTTTCAGACTCAATCCCCAGCTTTTGTTGTGTCCTGTGTATTTTATCCATATATCCTTCTTCCTGCTGTCAACAGTCACTTAAAAATCAAGATGATTTGCAAAACAACGCGTGAGCTTTAAAAAAAAAACGGCTGTTAAAGTCACAAACAGCAGGCTGTTCTTAAACGCAGGTGACTGTACCATGTCACGGGCGCGGGGGGGCAACAGTGGAAAGTTTGGGCTAACTGTCGCGATGAGATAAAATAAATAAATTAAACAGCGGATAACGCAGCTTTCGGGGAGAACTCCTTTGTTGTTTTTTACTCGTAAAAATGGAAACACGACCGCTTTTTGTGGATGTTTTCCCCTGACCTGCTTTGAGTGGTTAAAGCTGATCTCGGTCCCCGGATGGCGGAATAGAGTAGAACAATCCAGTAGGCAGCGCGAGCGAGAGAGAGAGGGGAGGGAGGGAGAGAGAGGTAGAGAGAGAGTGAGCGAGTGGACAACCCAAAACACGGACGGTTAGCAGACAACTATCAAACAACAACGGCGGCCTGACAGCCATTTAAATTAACTCCACGGCGGCCGAAAGGGAAAAAAAGAAAAGGAAAATGTGACAAAGTGGGAAGGGCACCTTGCCGAGGGGCTGTCAGGAAAGCACGACGTCCAACTTTGGTTGTCTCGGGAGTCGCACCATGGCATCTCAGCCGAGGTAGGCAGAAAAACACACACGTACAAACACACACACACACAGCCGCAGCTAGCTGCTAGCAGCTGGGAGCTAGCGTCATAGCCCGACCGGCTAAACTACCGTTAATTAGCTCCAAACGGCTAGCCAGCTCGACCGCACGAGCGAAGTTTTACTTTGAAAGTCGAATGTGCCAGAAAGAAAAGGTAGTTTCCTGGATTTAATGTAAAACTGACATGAAGAGTTTTTTTTATTTTTTTTTATTTTTAGCTTTGATAAGCAGTTCGAGGAAGAGGTGGAATCAGCTGGAAAGAGCAGGCTGGTGTGATTTTTTTTTTTTTTTTTTTTTTTTTTTTTTTTTTTTAAACCAGCTGGTTTTGGGGAGGGGGGCGGGGGGGGGGGGGCTGATAGGTTTATACAATGCTATTTATAAAAACTAACGTCACACACACTTACACGTGCATTTCTGCAACAACAACATGTTTTACTAACTCGGATTTTGGGGGAAAATGCAATTTTACTGTAAAAAAATAAATAAATAAATAAAAAAAGTCTTCCTTAAAATCCAGGGCAGACTGAGAAGGGAGCTCAAATCAGCCAATCTGTAACATGTGGGCTATGATAATCTGAGCACTTATTAATATAATCATGTGGCTTCAATTTGCAGACTGAAAATGACACCTTCAGATTAATTCAAGCTGCTGGATAGCTTGCTCATTCGTTGCAGGCTCATTTAGAAAGTTAGTGTTTTAAAGGTGGAAAAACATTTTAGCCTGTTAGCTGTAAATTGATGCTGCATGCAAGTTTAGGTGCTGCACATGTATAGTCTCTGCTTGCAAACCAATTCTACATGCATCGTCAGAACAGTGGCGGTCGACGCTGTATTTTGGGAAGAAATATTGAGTTCACTGTGGTTTTCTTCCTGTTTAAAGTGGCGCTTGATCCCAGGGGGTCTACCGTTCCACATGGTAATTCACTAATAGTGAACACGCTATCTGTATACTTGTTTAGACCATTGACATCATGTCTGGACCAGTAGTATCCCATATGTCTGCATGGGTTGCATGTGATCTTTTGGGACCGGAGAGAACAGATGTGAATGTTGTGTTGAATCCTCATGGCGTCGGTGAGGCTAATTAAACTTGATAGATGGGCACTGTCTTCTCCCATTAGACCCTGCTGCCCCTTGGGTGGATATGTCTGTCATAGGATGCCATAAATTTGTGGTGTCTATGTTTTCTTTTGTTTAACCAAAACCACTGTTATCATTGAGTATCCGTCTACCTTCATAGAGTTGCATATAAAGACCAGGAATTAAACCAATTTCACTTAAGGCGCCTACTATATCTTTAACTGGGTAACTAATCATACATGTTTTTCCAATTTGTGTAAGTGTAATCCGTGCCGACTTGAGATATGCCTCTCTACAGTGTATACAATGAAGAAAGGAACCGTCTTCGCCTCCAAGCATGGGAACAGAGGAACCAAGAAACGAGCCAAGCTAAAGAACTCAACCCTGAGAACGTGCCTCTCTTTGGGCAACCATACAAGGTAAAGACTCTCAAGATTTAAAATCTCTATTGATTATATAGGGCTTTTACTGTGATTGTTTTGGCTAACAAGATGCTGTTTTTTACTGGTTAACATTGTAAATAATCATAAATAAAGGTTTTGATTAATCTGATGATTGTGCTTTCTGAAATAATGATAGTAAAAAGTTGTGTTGTTGTTATGTTATTTCATCTTTATGACGAGGACCACAGCTCCTTCTTTAACTTATGGCCAGCTCCTTCATCTTTTAGGAGAACATTAACTTAATAAAAAAAAGGTAAATGGTAATACTTTGTGTGTTTACCCCCTTCGTTTTGCAGACAAACAAAGGGGATGAGCTTTCCAATCGAGTCCAGAGGATGCTGGGCAGTTACGAAGATGTGAATAATCCGTGTCCCTTTGCCGTTGAGCCTTTACCCATTCCTACATGTGGAACTATCACGCAGTCGGATCAGGGGCAGCCAATCGCGGACGAACCATCCAAGCCTCCATTCCATAACCAGGCCCGTTGCGTATCAACCCAAAGTCAGAAAATTCCCTCTAGTAACGGTTACGCCTCCCAGCCCGCGAGGACGTCCACTGCCTCCTCTTCTCCCAACCAACATGGACATTCGTCCACTTTCTCAGATGCGTCTTTCAACCGCGGTCAGCTCGGCCTCTCAGCACATCAACAAATCAAGACTGAAGCCCACACAGATCTCAGGGAGTGGGTCGGCCTTCCCCAGGAAATTTCTGCTCTGTCTCCCGATGTTAAGCCGCCACCCTTCCCGCATTCCAGTGACCGTGATGACGTGGACACTAAGGATACCTTTGACAGACGTCAGATTCAAGGGTCCACGGATCACCCCTCTGAGTCTGCCAGCACCATGGATGTCTCCACATTTAACCTAAGACTGTCCCCCAAAGATGCATCTCTGCCCCAAGCCAACAAGGGTAACGCCATACTTTCCCAGACCTTCCCCTCGCTCCTGTCGTCCAAGCAGCCCAGCGTAGTGATGACCCAGAAGCCGACGGCGTATGTGCGGCCCATGGATGGTCAGGACCAGGTGGTCAGCGAGTCACCTGAGCTGAAGCCTTCGCCAGAGCCATATGTACCTCTGCCAGAGCTAATCAACAAATCTGACCTGGGCAAAACGAAGGTACTGCCACCCTTTTTGGAGGTGAGTATATTATCTTAGAATGCCTTTTGTTTCAAATGTAATATGGCTTAGCATGAAGAATGGAACCAGGAGCATGGCTAAATATAGTCTTGCTTATACTGCCCTTAAGCTTTTGTATTTTTAGTTATAGTTTTGTAGTTCCCTGACAGGTCAGGTATTTAGCCAGCTTACCAAACGAGCCAATTTCCCTCTAATCTGGGGGCTTTTCTTGGCCATTCCCTGTAAATGCAGCCAAAACATTGCGGTTTACCTCCCCATTTTTCACATTGCAGAAATCAGGATTTGATTCCTGCTTTTGGAAATAAAAAAAATGGTTATTTTACGAGTGCATTTCTTTCATATACCTAAACATTTCTTGCAGTTTCATAACACTGAATCTATTGGTGCTTCCAGGGACTTTTATCTACAAATATACTCTTGGATTGAGGGCCTGCTAGTATCAGGATGCTCTCTGAAACCTCTCCATAGTTTTGATAATATTCCATGACTGTTCGGGCGTTTTTATGAAAGGTCTTGGACTCTCTTTGTTTGGGAGAATTTGGCTGAACTCCAGCTCCACTCGATTCTCTCTCTCTCTCTCTCTCTCTCTCTCTCTCTCTCTCTCTCTCTCACACACACACACACACACACAAACTTTTGCACCTGCATCAAGCTCCCTCCCCCTCGCCCATCCTGCAGCAGTACAGCACTGCTGAATATGCTGCTGTTATCACCGCTGGCATGAATCCATGGCAGGATATCTAGGCAGTCACTCGTTGCCCTATTTCCCAGCAACCTTCACTCCTGAGTTAAGTTTCACATCTGCAGTAAGCCATGCATGAGACAGCTTTTGGATGTATGGTATAACCAGAGGCTTCCAAACCAAAGAATGTGTGAAGAAGTAATGGTTTCCTTACACGGGTCAATGCAAAGAGTTCCTTCTGCACTGAACTGGTTTGACGAATGTAAAAAGCAACATTAGGGAAAACACAGTGGCATTCCAGGAAAACGCACCATTTCAGAAGCCTCGTTTCAAGAGTTTGTAGTTTTGGAAAGTGTTGTTTTACAACTTCAGAGAGATTGCTCTGTTACTATTTTCCATTTAATCGTAATACTGCTCACCAGCATGCCGTTTTGAGCATGTAGCGTCATGCCTTAGCCCAGTACGTAGCATGGTAAACATGGCATGCAACCGGTGGGCGGGTTGTGTATACGTGTGCGTAAATGTGTGTGTGTATAGTGACCTCAGCTGCCTCCTGATAACTTCCCCCCCCCCCTGGGCTCAGCAGCAGAACAATAAACCAGCTTTGTCACCAACTTGCATAACTGCTTTGGGGGCCCGTTCACTCTGACCTTATCTGAAAACGCTGTCCATTCAGAAGGAATACTGAAAGACGCTTCTGAAAACAAACCGAAATGCCACGCAACAGGCCGTTGACTCATTCATTCACACACTTTGTATGAATCCGACGTTGCGGTCGGCCTATGATACGGGGCGTTGCGTCACTCGTCAAGTGGGTGAGGCTGTAGTCAGCGGTGATATAGTATCGGACTGCATTATATTCACAGATTTTATTCACATGGAGCAGACAGAATATAAGAATACATGGTCACTCATAAGGTGGAGGATTTTTAGCTTTTTTGGATGTCATAAAACAAAATGTATTAAAAAAAAATATTTGAATCAATATCCTCCACTTTTCATTCTGGTGTGGACAGTATGTTCATCTTAAAAATAGATGGAGCTCCCCCTGCACGCCTTCATGTAAATGACTGCCAGTGCTTTGCATTCAGTGGTAGCAGGTGTCCGCTGCTCTCTGCTGGACAAAACTGAAATGATATACACATCTTCACTTTGTTTTCTGTGTTTAACATTTGATTTCAATGTGGCAATGGATACTATTCAATAATTAAAGAAAAGAAATAAGCTAAATATTGTTATTTTTAATGTTATGTTTTTGCACACACTGCTAAAGACGGATATAATTGGGTTTTTAATTTACTTATTTTTAAAGTTTGACCTGTGAAATTACATAAAGGGTTCTCTCTGTAAATAACAACCCCCTAAACAAATCTCTATATATGTTTGTTGTTCAGCTTCTAATGGAATACAGGTTTCATTGTCTTTGTGGAAGCTCATAATTATTCCTTTCCTTTCTGCAGACGAGGTCGAATGAAGTTCTGTGTGTCGAGGACATCTTGAGGGTGAGTCCAGATGTTTAAATTCTTATTTACAGTTGGCTATTGTCATCATCATAATAAAATATCTATGGCATTTAATAAAATATATTTATTTAATTATAGTGCACATGGACATTTTACTCGTGCATACATTTATTGTACACAAAAGGTGCTAAATTACCTTTTTTTAAATACTTCCACAAAGTAAGTGCAGAAGATGTCCATGTTAGTGTTTTTTGTTGTTGTTTTTTTTTGTTTTAATCAACAAAGTTGCATGTCCAGTACCTGCTTCCCATTAAAACCATTTGAAAAGAAGTGCACGGTTTGCACGTTACGTTTTCAACTGTAGAAGAACAAACATACACGTTTCTAGTTGCTCAACAACTCTTAAGAAACTTGAGCAACTGCAGATACACTTCTCTTTAGCTTTCTTACAACATTCCTCTGCCCTGGATCTACAGTAGTTCCTTATCTCTGTACGTCTTCAACTGTTCACTCAGCTCACAGTTTCCAAAGATCAGCATGTCCACTCAGATGAAAAGTTATGAATGTTCACAAAGCAGCCTATCTGTGAAGAGTCATCCAGGTCCTGGTAATCCATGAAGGCTTTATCGTAGAAGGAGTTGCCTTCCTCCTCTCATCAGAGGTTGCTTCAGTCTTGACTGACTAGTGGGGAATCCAGCAACGTAGTTTACTTTGTCATGTAGTTGAGTAACCAACACCCACCTGCATGCATTCATGTTTATTTGACACCATGTGACTCCTGTTTTGTATCACACTCTTCTTATTCCCTTAAACAGGAAATGACCCACACGTGGCCCCCCCTCCTGACAGCTATACATACGCCTAGTCCAGTTGAACCCTCCAAGACCCCGTTCCCCGCCACGGTAAGAGCCTAAACGTTGAGACTTTACCCTCCGCGGCGCTGCTCATATTTACGTAGGAGGGGAGTAATCCTGCAGTTACCTCCCCCACCGTAAGCGAGGAATCCTTGTGATGCACAAAAAAGTATTCCAGTGTTTAACTGAAGGTCGTCCAAGTTCTCTAAATCAAATGGAAAAAATCCTCTAAAGTGCAAAAATGCTTCTCTCATTTGACTAAATTGAAGGATTTTCACTGATAATTGCTGGTTGGCTTTGATGCTAGAACCACATTCATTCTCTCCAATGGATGAACCCTTTCCTCTGACCTTGAGGTCAAATTGCCAGTTTCTGATTTGCACACAGGATATCTCATAATGTAAGTTTACCAGAAACCTTTGTGAATTTAATGACCTTTCGTCTCACACCACTCTCATGTCAAATGCACAAATCTCAATCAAATATGCGTGACCCAGGTTAAAGCTTGTGTTTGTGTGTGTCTTCACAGGAAGCAGAGCATGTCTCTTCATGTCCAGGACAAAGTGAGTAATGAGAGAATAAAGCAGAATACATCGAGCCACAGAAAAAGGATGAACGTCGTAATAAATGCCGATGATGTTTCTGTTTAATGGGACATGAGTGCAAAGCTTAAAAGTCTGGAATTTATGTTGGTAGCAGACAAATCGACCTGTCATCACAGAGCATCGGCCGTACAGCCGTTACCTTTTTTTAATATCCATGGAGTCAAAGCAGCGCCAACAGTCTCTCCTGTTCATTTTTAGTTCATTTTCTCTTTTGTGAAATAGCTGTGAAATAGTTTTTCCCAATAAGCTCGTATTAAAGCACATGCTAATATAATAAATTTGGTCTATCTGGTGTAATTTATGATCTGTAAAGTTATATGTAGGTAGTCAGGACTGGACTAAAACATCTCAGCTGCAGTGCATGTGAGCCAAATCAACATTTGTTAATGTATTTTTTCTTTTCTCTTTTAAAATCTCATGTACTTGGGTTGTTTCTGTTGTTGAGCTAATGTTTGATTTCTGTCATTTCTTTCAGAAGACTACGAGTCCTCCCCTGCAGATCCATCCCAGCTCATCCAACGGAGCTCCTCATCGTAAGGGATTTGGCTTTTTGTGCTGTGTACTTCACAAATATTACTAATATTTTTTTAATTAGGGCTCAGACTAAAGATTATTTTGTCATTAATTAATCTGGAGATCATTTTTTTTGCAATTTATTGTTTGTGAATAGAAAATTAATTGTATTCAATAGCTTTTATTCGAAGAACGGACTAAACTTGTTCACGTAGAATTAACAAAATGTGAATCAAGTGGTTTCGTTATAAATATAACACAAAGAACCGATATCACTGTGGTGTTTTGTGTGTGTGTTGTAGTTCACTTGAAGCAGCACATTCCAGAGGGATAGCGTCCGCCAGCTCCAGCGATTCAGAGAGTAGCGCAAGATCAGAGTCCGACAGTGAAAGCACCATCGAGGAGCCACCTCAAGTCCCCGTCCCCACCTCTGTTAAAACGGAGGTAAACGGCTGCTTGTCCTTTTTTTTTGTACACGTATTCATATTCAACATGCATTCTCTGACCTGTTTCATCATCCTAATTTTTGAAACCTTTTATTACTTATGTTTAGCCTGATGCTCCAGCAGTGGCCCACGGTGACTGGCAGTTGGGGAACTGGATCAGGTCCAGCCAGCAGAACGCCGGCGCTGAGAGTCAAAGCAGCGTACATGCCTCTGAGAGCCCCGCTCACAAACAGCCGCCGCCCACTCAAAGCTCCAAGCACTCACTCGGTGTAGAGGTGGTCGACCCCACTTGGAAGTCCAAACCTCAGCCTTCATTTCACCACAAAGAGGTCGCTGATAGACTTGAAAAGCCCGAGCAGCAGCGCGAATGCCCTCAGGACGATTATAACCATCAAAGTAGCCAAAAAAAACCTTCTGCTGGTTTGAACAGCTGTAGCAGTTCCAGGAAACTTTCATGCAAGGCACAAAACTCGAAACCAGCGAAGGCCGGCTGCCCAGATCGCCCTGAAGGAGCCGTCGCTATGAAGTGTGAGGGCGTTGTCGCCACGCAAGACAAAGAGCCCTGTTTCACAGACCGACCCAAGGTTAAGATGAAAACGGGACTCGGCAAGAAAAGCAAGGCCAACAGTGACACTAAAAGAGATGGTAAGAGGACTTCTAAACACACGCCGCTTGACAAGCGGAAGGCTGGATCGCAGCCTAAAGTCACAGTGGTCCTGTGTGGTCATTGTCCATCATGTGGCGTGCGATACCCCAACCCTTGCTCCTGCCCCACCCAAAGCTCTTCTCAGCCCGACCAGCTATCTCCTGCCCCGCCGCTCAGAACAAGTTGTAGCAAACAAACGTCGGACGCCGTCGGCCAGAAGGGAACCAAGATTCCTCATAAAACAAACCACAAGACCTCAGAGAAGACTGGACAGAAAAGATCTCGGGACACCCACAGGCCTCTTAGATCCCTGCTGGTGAAGATCGATCTAAGTCTGCTCTCGAGAGTCCCGCAGGCCTCCGGAAACCACCAGGAGACGCCAAGCGATGCCAAGCGATCGACACTGGTCATAGTGCAAGACGGAGGAGGAGGGGCCAAGGATGCTTCTACAACACGCAAACTCACCAAAACCAGCAAAAAGAGTCTATCTCAAAATGTGAGAATTATGAAGGTCTATGGTCTAGTCGGCATGTACACTGTATCTGTGTTGTAACTTGTGGCGTGTTATCTTCTAGGTTGAGGTAGACCATGCAACTCAACCCAGGAAGAAACAGAAGCTGGAAAACAAGAATACCTCAGCAACTCCTGCTTCTGTCAAACTGGAGTAGGTCCCGTGATTCAGAGGCAGCCCGCATTAACATTAACGTTTTTAAAGTGAAACGTTGTGAGAGCGTGTCGGATCTCACAAGCTCTCTAATCTTGTCGCTTGCAGACGTTCCAGCAATTCAAAAGAGGACATGGAGCGAAAGAAGGCGAAGAAAAACCCACTTCCTTCGCAGCAGCAGCCTCCGACACCCAAAGACTCCACTAAAGGCCCAAAGGTGCAAAAACGCAGCTCGGGGGAGAGCCGGGAGTCCAGGAAGGAGGCTGGAAAGAGCAAAGACGCCTGCAAGCCCAAGAAGAGCAGTGAAAAGCACACGCAACGCCCACACCACGAAAAGGTACGGGCATCGTTTGTTTTCCTGAGACAAACTGGTGAAACATTATTTGTAACCAAAAACTCTGCCCTGCAATCATGGCAGAAGCCCCCAAAGAGAAGCCTGGACATCCCATCCTCTTCACAGCCGCCCAAGGAAGCTTCCAGCAACAGGCCCTTGTTCAGATTAGAGGACAGGTAGAAATCCTTTCTGCTGTTTTTAATTGTGTCTGTGTCTGGACGTATTTGTGTCAGTTTTGGAAGGTTTTACTTCGCTGTGTACTTTTTTAAGCCTTTTATTAACCAAGTTTAATGTTACTTAATGGGAACTCTCCTGCTGATATTAAAAGCTACGGTAAAAGTGTCAAATATCCGTCGCACTAAATAATTAAGACTCATTTTCCACAATCAAGGTAGCACTAGTCTTGTAGCTAGAAGTTTTGATAAATGTTCACTGCTGATTTCTCTTTTCAAAAATGACCCATTGTGGTTTTATAAAGTGGAGAGTTTTTACTAATGTTGACTGGCAAACATTTTTACATTTTACCAAAAGAAACCAGAGTTTTAATTTTACAAAAAAGTGCTTTTATTTTGGATCTGTGATGACAACTGGTTTTATGTTGTAGTCCTTTGTTTTCACCTGTAGGCAGTATCCAGTGAAGCATTACATAAAGGAGGCCAAAAAGCTGAAGCACAAAGCAGATGCAGAGGTCGGTTCTCTCCGGTTGTTTGTTTTGAGTTAATTTACTAAAGTGACTGCAGTATTCCAAGTAACTTATAATCAATTTATTTTCCATCTCTTTCTCTTTGTAGTCTGATAAGCTCAGTAAAGCTTTCAATTACTTGGATGCAGCCATGTACTTTGTTGAAAGTGGCATCGCCATGGAGAAAGATCACCAGATTTCTATGTCTTCCTACACCATGTTTGCAGAGACGGTGGAACTGCTCAAGTACGAGCCCACTTTCATTATTATCTGCACTATTAGTCGGATTGTGTTAGTTTGCATGTCCTTTTCATGGTCATATAGATCTTATCTAATTCAAATTTCCAGATGTAACGTGAATGTGTTGGCTCCATAATCGTATCTAATTCATGCCTTTGTTTTACCGCCACATTCTCCACTCTCACAGGTTTGTCCTGAAACTTAAAAACTCAGTGGACGCCTCTGCTGTGCCCCCAGAGAAGGACTTTTTAGTTTTGTGGTAAGGTGTAGATCATACTTCATGTGCCATTTCTCCACAAACATATCTCATAGGATGTGTCTCACATATATTTGTCTCATCTTAAGCTTGTTTCTTGTTTCTTTAACCTGCCACCATCTATGATTTGGTCTGAGGAGAACAGATGCAGAGACTGTAAATAATTGAATAACATGTAATCGTGTGTCCTAGTCTGAAGTGCCAGTCTCTGCTGCAGATGGCCATGTTTCGCCACAAATGTAAAACTGCACTCAAGTACTCAAAGACCCTCACTGATCACTTCAGTGTAAGTATGACTCCATAATGCCACTGTCAATCTTATTAGTAAGGTCAATTCTAATATGTACAGAATTATCCAGCAGTGATTTTAATTCAACTTCTTTCAGAACCCAACATCCCACGATCCCCCTGCAGCCGCGTTGAAGTAAGTCCTCTAGTTTACACGTTGCAGCATATTGCACTCAGCCGGTCGCTGTTGAAGCATCTAAACGGTCTCCATCTCTTTTAGAGTGTCGGCAACCCCGTCCTACATGCCCAACGTGCCGTCTCCAGCCCCCATGTCCACCGGCTCAGG
This sequence comes from Eutrigla gurnardus, assembly GCF_963514095.1. NCBI lineage: Eukaryota > Metazoa > Chordata > Actinopteri > Perciformes > Triglidae > Eutrigla > Eutrigla gurnardus. The sequence goes on from NC_139930.1 coordinate 21,155,069, forward strand.
TCCCGCCTCCAACAGCAGCAGCAGCGGCTCGGCCGCGGACAGCGGCGTGGCGGTTCCCCAGGCCATCGGGCAGGTGGCGCTCAGCTACGTCAACATCACTACGTTGTTCTTGAGCGCTCACGACATCTGGGAGCAGGCGGAGGAGCTGGCGCACAAAGGCAGCGGTGAGAGCGGAGGGATGAGAGCGTTGCCAAATGAACCAAACAATTACAATGAATGAATCTAAGAGAAGACATAAGAAGAAAATTAGTTTTAAGAAGGAACTTAAGAGAGGATACTGAGCACACTAATAAATACTGTTTACTTATTTATTATGTCTTTACTGGTTTTATTTATCACATTTTTTCTGCATTAACTTGTTGGCTGATGGAAATTCTGTAAACGTCCCCGTCGCGGGAATAACAAAAAGCATTATCTCTAATATTTCTGTATGTTTCAGGTATGCTGTCGGAGCTGGACACCGTTGTGGGTCCGTTGAGCCTAACGTCAAGTATGAGCACCATGGTCCGCTATACGAGGCAGGGCGTCCACTGGCTGAGGCTGGACAGCCGTAAGCTAAAGTGACCAACAGCCTGGGAACCCTTTGAGCTGCCTCGCTGGACTTTCACTCCATCCGCCTGGATACCGGCCTGGATACCGGCCTGGATACCGACCTGGATACTGGCCTGGATACTGGCCTGGATACTGGCCTGGATGCCGGCCTGGATACCGGCCCGGATACCGGCCCGGATACCGGCCTGGATACCGGCCTGGATACTGGCCCGGATACCGGCCCGGACTGCCCCTCACACCCGTATCTGTTTTCTTTTCTTCACATGGACATGGACTCATCGGGGAAAAAAAGGTAGACAAAAATGTCACATGACGCGTCTTCTTAAGGACACATGATCATTGCACTCGTCGTTTGTACATATCCGTATTTCATGTTCTTGCACCTACAGTCTACCTTCCTGCTCCTCCCCCTTTTATTCGGGAGCGAGCCCAACTAAACGTGGATGGACGCGCATCAAGTAGAATCAAAAGATTGGGTGACTCTGTCATTTTTTCCCCAGCCTAATCATGTGGTTGCGGTGCAAGTTCTGACACAGAACGTATTCATGATATATTATTTGTTATTAATAATACAATAAGGCACTTAAATCATCGTTCAAATGTGTCAGGATTTTTTAACATTTAATTTCTCTTTAAGAGATTACGTTTCCCTGTTTCAGTCTGAAAAGATCGGTTTGATTCATTTCTCCCAGAAATCAGTGAAGACGCATGAAGTCATTTCTTATCCCAGTTGAACTGGTTACCAGTTGAACTTCGAGTAGAACAAACGGAGGGAAATCGTGGCAAAAGTACAAGATAATAATATGAAATAATTTCAGTTTTTTCAAATGAGTATTGGCAAGTTTACACAGCTCTTAGATTGAACCATGCTTATTAAGATCAATTAAATTAAAAACACTACACATGCGGTTAATTAGACGTAAATTAGAGGCAATACGTGTTGGCCCAATTATTTATACATTGCCCATTAGTGTTGCCCATAATGAAAGAACAATCTGTACATGAATAATGAGAAAAGGAGGCAAAGCAGGATTTTTGCCATCATATCTCAATGTGGTGACAAGTTAGTCAGACCAGAACGGGTCAGATTTTATTCTCATCATCTTAAAACAAATTGCACTTGCCCTCCTTCTAACGGAAGTTATACAAACAGTAAAGGTGTTCAGCCATCCGTAGTGGCGGCTGTAGTGGTTGACGTCGGTCGCGTTTCGTCAGTTTGAGTTGCCTTTCAAGTATATAGTGGGAGTCGAAACTACAGATATGAAAAATCCAGTAGTGTTCCCTTATTTGTTTTTTGCACCAGGAAGATTTCCTCTCTTTCCCACACTTTTTTTTAAAATTGAGTAGCAAATGTTGAGTTGCATTATGTTTACTAAATCTGTGGGAGTAGAATTAAAAAAAAAAAAAAAAAAAGAAGCCAAACTTACTAAAGAATGCACTTTGTTGAGTATTTGTAGTTGATTTCAGAGCGTCATTGGACAGAAACACCATGTTCCAGAGACCGGCGGGACTGTGCGAGTCTTTGATTCGAAGCGATGAAGCAGAGTTCTGCTGGGAGGTTTCTTTTAAGTGGGGTGTTGATGTAGAGTCACGAGTTCACGGGGAGATCCAAACAGAATCAGTATGAAATAGTGATGTGGGGAAAAGAGCCGTTGCTTTAGATGAGCGTGTTCAACCGTTTGAGATGTTTCCTTGTTAATTCAGTCGGTGCGTCTGCGTGCAACTACGCGATTAAAAAGGGCTAAACGAGGATCACGAAGTGTTCCCGACTTTATTTTCTCACGTGAACGATAAAGCGATATTTTTTTAAGTAAGGAGCGACAACACTGACGCCACGGCATTTGGGATATTTTTTTTTTTTTACGTCCCGATCAACAGCAGGCTGCTACAGAAATGATCTTTAGACGTCTACGCTGCACACGGGGTCATTTCAGGCATTCGACATTCATAAATGGTGCGACTTCATCGGTTTTTCTCGTCTCGTGCGACTTTGTTCCCATCATCCTTTGATTGTTGGTGCTTCATTTATGAATTACTCTGTAACAGGTTTACACTTCTTGTCCAAATAATTATTTTACTGGAAACATTTTGAAGGATGCTTTTTGTTTTCCTTTTGTGAAATATGTAAAGCATTTGTGTTGCAGTGTACAGAGATGAATAAACACTGGAAATGATTGTATTGTTTACACTTAATTTATTGGGGGGGGGGGGGGGGGCAAGAACAACACAATTTGGTGGTAAAGGTCAGAAAAAGTGTTTGAACAGTGAATCACAAGGATAAGAATTTCTGATTGAAATTGTTGTAAATTGTCACACTTGAAAAATGTACGGAAAACAAAATACATCTTGTAGTCATTTGTTTATTACAATATAAACTGTACAATATAATTGAATCTTATGGATCACTGATTTAGTTTAAAAAAAAAAAAAATTCAATGTACTGTACAAAACTTGAATGATGGTTTACGTGTCCGATTCTCCGGGGAAGTTGGGGTTGGAGAAAGCGGGCTGCAACAGAAGAATAACACGACTTAGCATTTCCAGTCCCCGTGTAACCACCTGACGGCGACGGGCCGGTCGATATCTTACCACATCGATGACGGTGGCCCTTTTTGTCGGCAGACTCAGGCCGCTCAGTTTGACCCCCCGAACGATGAAGACGTAGTACAGCCCTCCAGCCACCAGGATGAAAATCACAATGGCTGCGATGACGCCGCCGGCTATCGCCCCTCCATCTGAACGGTGATACGGCCGACGCGTCAACAAGCTAAATCTACACCTGCATTGATTTGACAACCAGTTGCATGCATGGAAGGTTAAACCGTATTTTGGTACGCTCACCGTTGCCACCTGGACCGTCGGTGGGGATAACTGGTTTCCCATTTTCATCTGTTGTGTAGACTGAAAACGGGGTTTCACACAGAGAAGCTGTTAATCTGCTGCTGCTCGTATCCCAGTTGGAATCTTTTCTCTAACGCATTATTTTTATCTCCTGAGAACCAAAGTGAAATCTGCGAATACGAATAAATCCTTACACTGGCGATGGCGGCACGCAAATCCTCTTTTCTGCAGGCAGTTGTTGTCATTCCAGGCTCCATCCTGGTACATCTCCACGCAGTTCTCCTCAGCCACGTCCCCGGGGTGGAAGGCCATGTTGGGCTCGCCGGGAGCCCAGTTCAGGAAGCCCAAAGACGTCTTATCCGTCCAGCCCCAGCCAACTGGAGAGATCATCCAGCGTGGAAACGAGGTGAGCGAAATTATACTTAAATATTTACAAATGACGGTCACTACACTTACAGTTGCGGTCCCTGGTGAGGCCGATCCATACGTGGTGGTGTTTGGTGTAGTTGTAGTTCCTGAAGAACTCCACATCGGCTCTGCTGTGGATGGACACCAGATCGGCCTGGGCCGACTGGCAGTAGTGATGGGCGTCCGGCCAGGAGAAGCCCTGCTGGCCGTTGTGCACGTAGTAACAGTAGCGGCCGTAAGGTCTCCAGAACTGCCTGCAATCCCCATCGCCGGGGGCCGGAGTCGGTGGTGGCGTCTCTGTGAGTGAATTCATCAATGCGTCACGTTTTAGATTCTAAATTAAGCTTTTTTTTTGTGTGTGTGTGGAAAAAAAATAATCTGTGTGACCGACCTTGGGAGATCTTGCAGATGTAGGGTTTGGCTACGTCACACTTGGTGTCGTTCCAGGTCCCGTGGAACATGATGGAAGCGTGCATACTCACACAGCCCTCGTCCTTAATGTTGCTGGGCTCTCCTGGTCCCCACTGGGTGAAGAAGACCGGCCAGCCGTCCGTCCACATGTAGGAGCTGTCGTCCTGCCGTCAGAACATAAGATTTAAGACTCCAAATAACTTTGAGGTGCTAATGAGGTCAAATGAGTCCCTATTCTACAACAATAAATACATATTTTTGCAGCAGCTGCCATATTAATTCTGAAATCTGGTCAGATTTATCTTGATATGAGTGCTTTTTTTCCTTTTGATTCTTTATCTGCATTTACTTCCATCCGTGGGATTTTGAAGGAAGTACTTTTACTTGTCCTATTATGCAGAGGTGGGAAGTATAAATACTTCATTACTTTACTTTTTCTTACTTTTTTTTTTACTTTTACTCCATTTTAAAAGAAATATCTTTTCTACTCGTTACTTTAGTTTTAATACTTTGAGGGAAATTATTAGAATAATATCATTGTTTTTATTATCAGGCGTATTTATTAATAGTAGAACAGTAGAAATGTCCCATAGTGATACTTTTTCAGAGCCTGTGGTTTTTCCACTTTTACTTGAGTAAAGAAGTTTGATCAGTACTTCTACCATCTGTACTTCTCTGTGCTATCGCCCCCCCCCCCCCCCCTCCCCTCCCTGACGGCACCTTGCGCCTGAGTCCGATCCAGGCGTCGGCCTTGCCCTGCAGCACCACCCCGGCCACGAATGCCTGGTCGTAGCTCCTGTCGATGCTGGCCAGGTTGCCCTTCTCCTTCTCGCAGGCCGTCTGAGCCGCCTCCCACGTCGCCGGCTGCTCCACCAGCTTGTAGCAGTTCAGGTACCAGGAGATGTAGCCGGGCGGGCAGGGACTCTTCGTCGGGGGCGGAGGGTCGATGCTACTCGCTGATGGAGAAATGTCCTTCAGTAAAAACCTGAATGGGGATTTAGCTGCATGTATGGCTGAGATGTTTTGATAGAAAGAGGGATGACTGACACTTCTTCTTGTAGCAGACAAAGCTGTGTTCCTTGTGACAGGCGTCATCGTTCCACTTGCCACTCGCCAGGTCGCTGTGAGCCATCGCCACACAGTGTTCCTGTTGAGAGATTCAAGTCATCTCACTAAAGAGCTGGAGTCAATAGTCATCGTATAGTATGTCGGAAAAAAATGAAAAAAAGTTATCGTGTAGTATGTCGGAAAAAAATGAAAAAAAGTTATCGTGTAGTATGTCGGAAAAAAATGAAAAAAAGTTATCGTGTAGTATGTCGGAAAAAAATGAAAAAAAGTTATCGTGTAGTATGTCGGAAAAAAAGTTATCGTATAGTATGTCGGAAAAAAATGAAAAAAAGTTATCGTGTAGTATGTCGGAAAAAAATGAAAAAAAGGTTATCGTATAGTATGTCGAAAAAAAAAAAAAAGTCATTGTATAGTATGTATAAAAACATTTTTTTTTTTAAAAAACATTAAAAATGTCATTAAATAGTATGTCAAAAAATAATTTAAAAAAGTCATCTTATAGTAGGCCTACGTACATTTAAAAAAAAAAGTAATTGTATAGTCTGTAAAAAAAAAACATTTAAAAAAGTAATCGTATAGTATGTAAAAAATAAAATAAATAAAAACATTAAAAAAATCGTAAAGTATGTCCAAAAAAAAGTCATCATATAGTATGTCGGAAAAAAAGTCATTGTATAGTATTTAAAGAAAAAAAGAAAAAAGTCATAGAATAGTATGTTGAAAAAAAGTCATATTACTGAAAGATGAAAGTACATCCTGTAGGTCTGTTGATAAATAACTGTGGTGTAAGTAAAGTGCTCACTGCTCCTCCTGCGTTGTTGGGCTCCTTGTCGTTCCAGTTGGTGTAGAGCACCGGGCTGACCCCGTCGCTCCAGGCGTACTGGTTCTCCACCAGGACATCCGACAGGCCGATCCACGTGGGCATCTTCAGGTCCCGCAGGTAGCTGGAAACAAAGTCTGGTGGAGGGGAGAGAATGACTCTGGAGGGTCTCTTTGACCTGGAGCCTCTGGACTGTTTACGCCTCGTAGAGCCAGCTTACCGTTCTCGTACTGGTCATCGATAACGGCCAGCTCCCCTGTTTGCTCTTTGCACCAACTCCGAGCGTAAGACCAGTTTGCTCTCATGTCGTTTTCCTTCCCTTTGAACAGGAAGCACTTGTCCTTGAAACGCAGCCAGCCTGGACAGAAGGGAGGTCAATGGGTAACATCTATTATGCATATATTTGCTTATGTGAAATAAAGTACTTTAAACACAAAAGGGATGTTCAGTGATATGAGCTGCATCATAAAAAGTCATAACAAAGTACCTGCGGGGCAGTTGCCCTCCCAGGGCTGTGTGGGTGGAGGCGGGGTGTGGTTATCTCCGGGGAACTTCTTACAGACGTATCCGGCTCCGGGCCGACCACAGTTGGCATCGTTCCATCCGCCTTCACAAATTAAAAGCCGTTAATCAGAGGAATAAATAAAGAGATTAAACTCTGTGGTCTAACTGAACTCCATCACCTTGATGCCTGTTCATCTGAACGCACTGTTCCTCCCCGTTGGCGTTGTTGGGCTCACCTGGACCCCAGTGAGTGTACACCAGGGGGGAGAAGTCCACCCACCTGTGTGGACAGACGTGAAAATGTCTTCATGGGCCGCCTAAAAGCAAGGGCTCTCTAATGATATTCTCTTTGAGGAAAGAGTGCAAAAACGTGAAATTCTAATTTCCCATTAAAACTCCAATCTCTCAGAAATTACACGTACATGTATTGTCCGCTTGCGATGCCGAACATCCTCATTCCAATCCAAGCGGCAGCAACCTGGCCCGTCCCCACCTGGAGGGGTGAATGCAACGTATTACAACACATATATGTATATATATATATACAGTATATGTGTGTGTATAGAGGGAGAAAGGGACGCACCATGCTGTTAACGTATGCCTGCTCGTTGGTGTTGAGGATGGAGACCAGCGAGGCCTTCTCGGCGTAGCAGCGCCTCATCGCCGTGTGGAAGTCCACCACGTCGGTGTCGTTGTAGTAGTAGCAGATGTTGTTGTTCTTCCTCCAGCCGGGGTTGCTCCCACAGTCGGGAGCTGACGGGTGAGATATGAGATAAAAAAATAAAACAATAAATAAATCCTACTACATTAATATAGGAGGTCCAATTAAAGATTATTTTAAAGGCAAGGCTTTTTATTTGTATAGCACCTTTCAACAACAGGGCAATTTAAAGTGCTTTATTAAAAGCATTGGAGAGAAAAAAACATACAAAATACAGTTTAAAATTTAAAAAAATTAAATAATAATTAATAATAAAAATAAAAATAAAAAATAAATAAAAATAAAGTATCCCTTAGAGGGCATTAAAAGTATTGGAGAAAAAAAAACATTAAAACAAGCCAATAATAAAATACAGTTTAAAATTAAAAAATTAAAAAAGATTAATTAATTTAAAAAATAAATAAATAAATAAATAAAGTATCCTTTAGAGGGCATTAAAAGTATTGGAGAAAAAAACCCCATTAAAACAAGCCAATAATAAAATAAAGTTAAAAAATAAATAAATAAAATAAAACAATTTAAAAAAATGTTAAAAAATTAAATAAAAATTTAAAAAAGTTGGCCTTAGAGGCCTTTACAATCTGTACAGCATACGATGACCTCTACATTCAATATGTCATATATCCCAACTTGCAGGTGAGATGCATTGTGGGAACAGTTTACCTGGGATTGGAGGCGGGGGCACTGGGGGCAGGATGGGGTTCTTCCCTTTAGTAATCATGCATATATAGTCCTGGTGGGCGTCACAGTTGAGGTCGTTCCACCAGGAGTGGGTCCCGTTGGTGGAGCTCACCATCTCCACGCAGTCCTCGCGGCCCTCGTGGTTGTTGGGCTCCCCCGAGCCCCAGTGTGTGTGCGACAGAGGCGTGCCATCGCTCCAAGAATAGCCTACAACGATCAGGGGGTCAGGCAGATTCATTTATTTATTTGTATCTCCGTTACACCTCAGTAAAACACCCGTGCTCACCTCCTTCCGTGGGGTTGTGCTTGAGGCCGATCCACTTGGCGCTGCCTTTGCTGTACAGAGCCAGGAACTCCTCCTCCTCCTGATTGTGGATGCTGACCAGATTGGCTCCTCTGGCTACGCAGTCCTCCAGCGCTGTCCCCCAGCTCTTCTTCCTGGACCAGTCCACGTTGTGGAAGAGCTGCAGTGAAATCAGCCCAGAAATTAGAACCCGCTTGTACCCCTGCACATCTTAATCTGCAGCGTCTCATACCCTATAACAGTTCCTGAAGTGAGGAAGAGCGGTCCAGCCGTCGGCGCAGCCCTGCGCCGGAGGAGGAGTCGGGGGCTTGGTGGGCGGGCTGATGTCGGGTCTGGGTCTCTCACAGACGAAGGCGTGTTTCTCTGAGCACTGCCTGTCGTCCCAGAAACCGCCGATCTGACCGGACGTCATCGCCACGCAGGTGCCGTCCCCGCTATCTAGACGAGACAAAAAGAGGCGGCGTGTTTTCCCCACGCTGCTGTACTCTCCCGTCCGGCTGATATCAGTGTTGGGTCCGTACCTGGCTGGTTTCTGTCCCAGTGGGTGAAGGTGAGGAAAGCGCCGTTGTCCCAGATGTAGTCCACTCCTCCGCCCGTCCCTCCTCGAGCCCGCAGGCCGACCCACCATAAACCCGTCTTCCCCGACAGCGTCACGGTGAAATGTGCCTGCTCGTATCTGCAGAGGAAAACAGGAGAGCCGATCAAAAACACCTCGCCAACCTGCTGCCCAGGAGAAGCAGGAAGAGGAAGATGTAGAAGAGGTGGAGGAGGAAGAGCAAGAGGAGACAGAGATGGAAGAAGAGGTAGAAGAGGTGGAGGAGGAAGAGAAAGAGGAGACAGAGATGGAAGAAGAGGTGGAGGAGGAAGAGAAAGAGGAGACAGAGATGGAGGAAGAGGTAGAAGAGGTGGAGGAGGAAGAGAAAGAGGAGACAGAGATGGAGGAAGAGGTAGAAGAGGTGGAGGATGAAGAGAAAGAGGAGACAAAGATGGAGGAAGAGGTAGAAGAGGTGGAGGAGGAAGAGAAAGAGGAGACAGAGATGGAGGAAGAGGTAGAAGAGGTGGAGGAGGAAGAGAAAGAGGAGACAGAGATGGAGGAAGACGAGGAGGAAAAGAGGTGGAGGAGGAAGACGAGGAGGAAGAGAGAAAAGGTGGAGGAGGAAGAGAAAGAGGAGACAGAGATGGAATAAGATGAGAAAAAAGAGGTGGAAGAGGTGGAGGAAGAGAAAGAGGAAGACGAGGAGGAAGAGGTAGAAGATATCTAAGAGTAGAGCGGACGTTCTTCATGAAAAGGAGAACATCGTTGCATGCGGCGTGATCTCAAAGCATCGGGTGGAGATACAGGAGACGGAGGTGTCGTCGTGTCTCACATGTCTCCGATGTGCAGCAGGAAGCCGTCCATCTCTGCACAGAAAGCCTTGGCGTCCGACCAGCTCCTGGCGGTCTCCTCCATCCAGTAGCAGGCGTAGCCGTACGAGTCCCAGCCCTGACACATGACGAGAACACGACCTCGTTACAACCTCGTTACAGCCTCGTTAAGGCCTCGTTAAGGCCTCGTTAAGGCCTCGTTACGGCCTCGTTAAGGCAGGAGGAGTGTGTCCTACCTGAGGGCATCCGTACACCGTGGGCTTCACCGAGGGCACCGGGTAATGAGCTTTGGGCATTTTGCATATGAAGGTGTTGAGTTCTGTGCAGGAGACATCGTTCCATCGTCCAGTCTGGAGAACACAGATGATAACGAGCGGATGAAGAAGGATCTGTACTATGAAATACATTCCCCCCCCCCCCCGCTGCGCTCCGACCCGTCTCACCTGGTGCAGCATCTCAACGCAGTCTTCGCTGAAGCCGTCGTGGTTGTTGGGCTCCCCCGGAGCCCAGTAGGTGAAGGTCGCCATGTGTTCGTCGGACCAGGTGAACATACCGGTGATGACCAGGTCATTCAGGCCGGTCCACACGTCATTGGTGGCTGGAAAAGACTCTAATTAGCTTTCATCACGTGCTTGGTACCCCTAGATCTATAATATAGCAGATCCATACCCATGTAGAGGTAGCTTTCCAGCCAGCTCTGCTCCGTCATCGAGAGGATGGATACCAGTTCGGCACCCAGAGCCCTGCAGGTGAGCTGGGCATCGTCCCACGTCTTTTTCTCACCATAGGGTTTGTAGCAGAACTCTCCAAACTCATACCAGTCGGGCCCCGAACACCTCAGCTCTGTAAGACACACACTTTACTGTCTGCTGGGAGGGAGTGGATTCCTTTAAGGGATTGTAAATGTGCCTCAACTCACCGCCATCTGCAAACGTGTAAGATACAGCGTAGTTCCCATCGAACCTGCGGAACAAGAACAGGATGTGAAGCGTCCCGGGAGTGAGCTACACAGGGAACAGGGATTCAGTGTGAGGCTGCTTACTGTCTGGAGGTGATGCCGTTCCTGGTGGAGCCGGCGTAGAAGCTCTGTCCAGCAGCCTTCAGCAGGGTACAGTCTCCTCCGATGTCGTTTAATACCACGCCGGCGTGGATCGCTGCGGCGCAGATGTTTGAGTCCTGGAAGAGGAGACACTCTTTTAGAAAAATCCTTCCTCAACGTCGTACAGAAGTGATACAAACAGGAGAACATACCCCACGATATACAGATGTGCCGTATACTCTGTGATAAGCATTGGCACAGCGGGCGGGACAGTGAACACTGTGCAGAATTAACCACAAATATAAGTATTAATACACTGAATACACACGTTTTGCATCTCTATATGAGTAAAAACACGTTTCCGGCTTCACTCACGTCATTTGATCGTTGGCAAAGTTGAAGTTGGGCTTATTGGCGCACGTGATTGCATCTGTGGAACCACAACGTTTCCATCAGTAACCATGACGACAGCATCACGGCTGCGTTTTTAATCAGACTCGTAAACAGTGGTGGATTGTTCTTACAGTCGGGTGTGCAGCCCAGGACGTCGAAGCGAAGCCCTGCCTGCCCGCTGAACTCCAGCGGGAGGATGCGGACGTACTGAGCCGACACCGGGGAACCCAGCAGCTGGGTGACGGGACTGTCTCGGTCCGTGGAGCCGAGGAAAAACTGAAAAACACAGGCGGTCCAAGTCATGATGACAATGACCCTCGGTGGTCTTCACGGCCGGTAACGCTCTCACTCACCTGCCCGTCGGATGTGTAGTCCATCCACCTCACTCCATCCACGCTGTGCTGGAGCTTAAACTTGGTGAGCCAGTGTTCGCTGTGAGGACATCCCTGGACTACGATCCCCGTCACCTTCCTGCTCTGGCCCAGGTTCACCTGGATCCAGCTGGAGGTCGCTGGAAACACAGATCTTGTCTTTAGCCAGCTATTTAACATATTATTTTCACACGTGTGAGTGCTGGATTGGTACGCACGTATTCCTGAAGGCATCCAGCAGGAGTTCCCGTTCAAACGGGCTTTGTTGGGCGTGAAGGCGCCGATGGAGGAAGACGCGGAAAGCTGGGAGTCTGTGATGTTGCCGTCGGCGACCCCGAGGCCCTGCAGGCACACTAAGAGCACATTGGACAAGAATGGGTTCAAAGGGCTTTGTTTCTCTATTTTCTGTGATCCCAATATGCAAAATCACATTTCCTAGGTAATGGGAAATACTCTTATATTGGATTTTATAGTTTAACTTTTGGTTTTTACTCATTCCTAATGTACCTAAGTGACTTTGAGGCAACTCTCAAAGTTAATATGACTGTTGTGCAGTGCCATTTTGGGAGTATTTAGCCTCACTGAACGGTGTAACTGATTCATGGAGACGTGGAGGACGGATTTGTGAGGATAAACCACCTTTTTGTTCACAGCTGTAGACGATCTGGAGGTACTTGGAGATGGTGGGACAGGGGTCCGGCTCCACGTAGGCGTACGCAAAGCAGAAGGGATGGTTGTCGCACGCCTTTCTGTAGTAAGGAAGCATACCCTCCACGTCGCAGCTCCCTACAGAACAGAGATTCATTTCAATATTTCCTTTTTGTTAATTTGATGTGATTGACAGAGGGACTTTTCTGCAGCGCCACCTGTTGATCCACTCATGTGAGGACAGATTTCGTCACTCTTCCGCCCGAAGAAAGCCGACTGGATGTTGATCACGCTCTCGTGCGGACAGTGGAGGACGGCGGAGGAGTCCTGGCAAATCAGCGCCGTCATGAAACCTGCAGCAGGAAGCATTCATTCGTCATCGCCTGACGACAAAGTTCACGGCCGTGTCATTCACGTGCATGAAGCGTATTGTTACCATCATGAGGCGGAGGAGGCTCAGGTGTGTTTCCTGAAAACACAAACACATATCGTGTTATAATTACGCTCTAAATATGGTCTTAGTGTCAACAACATTAAAGCAGCTCACTCACCTCTGCGCTTGCAGACGTATCCTCTCCTGTACTCACAGTTGTCGTCGTTCCAGTAGCCGTTGTTGATGAGTATCGACAGGCAGTCCTCGCCGTAGTAGTCGTCGGGGTTTCCTGTGAGGAAGCAGGAAGAAAAGGAATTCTGTGAGGCAATAATCCTGACGTGTTTAGTTCCTCACAGATTGGGCTTCACACTAACCTGCACTCCAGTGGATGTATCTGAAAGGAGAACCATCGGTCCACTCCCAGCCGCCCTCCGTGACGGAGTCGTGACCGCCCATCCAGAGGGAGACACCGGTGGGACTCACCTGGATCACACCTGAGAGAAAAGCCAGCCGGGCCACGCTTAGTCATGGATCCAGAAGGAAAGGTGTGGAAGAAAGCATGAAGCCTGTTTTTCAGGACTTTAAAGCAACCACAAATAAAAAGTAATCTATTTTATTATATATATAGTATAATAGATTTAATAAAAACAGATATTATATATTATATCATGTAATTATTATATATAAATTGCACTTTGGGTAGTTACAGTACGACCGATTATTTGGGCCTCAATTAGAAAAAAAAAGAGATGAAGAGAGAAGATTAGAAATATGAGGAAATGAATTCAAAAGAAGTCAGAAAAAAAGGTAAAATGTTTGAAAATAAGGTGCTTATTGGTTGGAAAAGGTTCAAGTCGTCAAATCTCATTATAATACAACTTTATTCTCTCTAATATAGTCCTTCAACATGCTTCTGTGATATAAATACTCACGTGAACACTTGAAGAAGTAATAAAGAATAATGGGACCATCAGACGTAGGACTGTACCGTGTACGAAGGCCTGCTCGAAGGGGTCCGTGATGCTGACCAGGTCTCCTCCCTGGTTGACACAGTCGGCCCTGGCCTCGGCCCACGTCCTCATCGACAGGTAGTTGAACTGGTAGCAGTAGTCGTTGAACGGGTCGGACATCCAGGAGCCACATTTCTCGTTCCATCCTGTAAACAAACAGATAAATACACGTTATTATCAGCTCAAGCTTGAAGTGAGGCGATCGGTGTCGTGTAAGGGTCACCTGGTCCAGATGTCGGGGGATGGGGAGGAGGTCCTTGTCCCTTGGCTGAAAGACAAAACAGCAAACTGTTAACTACGGCTGAATATGACACAAGAGACTAACAGGATACGGAGCGCGTCTGACCTTTTTTGCAGATGAATTCCTTGGTGACGGTGCAGAAGTCGTCGTTGAGCTTCCCGGCTTCGTGGTGGTTCATCCCTCTGAGGTGAACGCAGTCCTCGTTGTCCTGCCAGTTGTCCGGCTGGTTGTCGGCCCACAGGAGGAGGTCCTGTGGTCCAAAGAGGAAAAGAGATGCTTCATCGCAAGACCTTCCCCAAGGAGGCGTGTGATTGTGTGGGGTCTCCCGTCACTCACCGCAGGGGTTCCATCGGTGTAAACGAACTGGTTCTCAACGTCGATGTCATTCAATCCCACCCAGGCTTCACCGGGCATGTGAGCTGCAGAGGAGAAGAAATACGTTTACAGCCGTCGCTACGACCTCTGGGGGAATCTGGAGGGGTTTTCCAAGCGGCTCACCGGTTATGAAGCTCAGCTCCTCCTCTGAGTGGAAGCTGGCGAGGTGAGCCTGCTCTCTGGCACAGTGGGCCTCGGCGTCATGCCAGTTCTTCACCGACTCGCTCTCGAATTGAAAGCAGAAGTCTCCGTACAACAAGTACCCGGTGTCACAGTGGGAATCTGGGGGGAGAAACAGTTATCAGCGCTGCTTTTAACTACGTGAAGAGGAAAGATGAAGTCCCACTCACCGGGAGTCGACGTGGGTTTGGGATTCTGTCCGCCGGTCATCTCACAGACGTAACCCAGGCTCCTGAAGCAGTTGCTTGTTTCCCACTTGCCCTCGTAATTTCCTGGAAGAACATGAACATGATGTCTGTCTCGCTACGCCAAGCCTCACCCGACGTGTCCGATCAGAGTGGGAATCTTACCGGTGAAGATTTGTCCACAGTCCCATGTGCCTACGGTGTTTCTGGGCCAACCAGGACCGTAGTTGGAGAAGGTCACCGCGGTTTTATCCACCCATCTGAAATCCCCGTCCTGGTCCTTATCTGGTAACATTACAAACCCAGAGAGAAATAAGTGAAAAGAGGCATTTTCACACATGTTATTGTTGTTTAACAATGAGCAGTGGATACCTGATAAACCAATCCAGATGTCAGGAATGTCCACCTGGTGGAAGTCTGGAAGGTACCCATTAATGAAGAACTGTTCTTCTTGACTGCACATGAGAAACAAGAGGAAAGATTTATTTTTAAATCACAGCATGGGTAACATTTCTGCTGTTACTCAGCTGTTACGCCTCTTATAGCCTGTTGGAATGAGTTTCTGGCCCACAGCAGGAAGCTGTTTTAACTCTTGTTCGCCACCTAGTGGATCATTTAGGAACTACACGGACAGATATTTCCCTTAAAACTGAGCTCAAAGAGAGTGACCTTCATCTTATGTTTTGTCTGCTTAAACAGGTAACTGGCAAAAAAAGTCAATGTTATGTTTTCAGCTTGTTCTGTCGCCCCCTAGTGGCTAAAATCAATTAATTTTACCTGTTGTGATAAAACCATTGAAATCGGTTATTTATAAGGCCACAATAAGGAGCAACAAGATGACTTTTCCTTCCTCCTTTCACAAAGTCACATGGTGTGATTGCGTCCTACCTGTTGATGATGAGCAGGTGGGCGCCGACGTCAGAGCACTTGGTGACGGCGTCGTGCCAGCTGGTCAGCAGATTGACGTTGCTGACCAGCCAGTAGCAGCTGCCTGAGAAACTCAGCCAGCCGGGAGGGCAGATGGCTGGAGATGGGGAGTATTTATTTTGTATTAATTATTGGTTACTTTTGATGATGACAATAAGAGATGTGTGATCTATTTTTATTGATTTATTTTTACATATTTGAGTCCGGCTTACTGTTCAGCGGCCGTTTGCACATGTAGGGACGCTCGTATCTGCACACGTGGGATTTCCACTTCCCAAATTCATCCGTTGAGTCTTTGATGATCGCAGCGCACGCGCCGGCCTGCGTGTCCCTGTTGAAGAACGGATGTTTGAACCTTGATTGTGTAAAACTGATGAATTTAAACCACATATCTTACCCTGATGGTTCCTCATCGGCCCAGTTCCGGTATCCTGTTTGGAGAGCATCAGACCAGGTGTACACACTGTTTCCCGCCTCGACTTGACATGAGATCTTGTTGCATTTCTGCAGGACAAAAAAAACCCAACTCATTGTGACTTCCATGCACTTCTTTGAGTTCATATCCCATATTATAATGTTCCTCTCACCAGTGTGGAGAGCCCGATCCAGAGGTCGATCCAGGAGGGGTCCAGCGTCCCCGTGACGTACTGCTCCTCCGCTGCCGAGGTGATGGACACCAGGTCTCCTCCGTCCTGCAGGCAGTCGTGTCTCGCTGCCGCCCAGCTGCGCCGCGTCTCGGCCTTCAGCTTGTAGCAGTTGGAGCCGTACTGAGACCAGCCGTTGGCCAGGTCGCACTGTGGGCCGGGATTCGCTGCAGAAACAGAGGAGGACACATGTTATCACCTTGTGATCTACGAGGATCGTACAAGATCTGATCTGATCGACTTTTTATCCAGAGGTGTCAAAAGTACAGGAGGAGGAGGAGGAGGAGGAGGAAGGGGGGGGGGGGGGAGAGTAAAAGGGAAGAAGAAGAAGAAGAAGAAGTAGAAGGAGGAGGAGGAGGAAGAGGAAGAATAAAAGGGAAGAAGAAGAAGTAGAAGGAGGAGGAGGAGGAGGAAGGGGGGGATGAGGAAGAATAAAAGGGAAGAAGAAGAAGTAGGAGGAGGAGGAGGAGGAAGGGGGGGATGAGGAAGAATAAAAGGGACGAAGAAGAAGAAGAAGAAGAAGTAGAAGGAGGAGGAGGAGGAAGAGGAAGAATAAAAGGGAAGAAGAAGAAGTAGAAGGAGGAGGAGGAGGAGGAAGGGGGGGATGAGGAAGAATAAAAGGGAAGAAGAAGAAGTAGGAGGAGGAGGAGGAGGAAGGGGGGGATGAGGAAGAATAAAAGGGAAGAAGAAGAAGAATACGAAGGAGGAGGAGGAGAAAGAGGAAGAATTAAAGGGAAGAAGAAGAAGAAGGAGGAGGAGGAGGAGGAGGAGGAGGAGGAGGAGGAGGAAGAATAAAAGGGAAGAAGAAGTAGAAGGAGGAGGAGGAAGAATAAAAGCGAATAAGAAGAAGAATACGAAGGAGGAGGAAGAGAAAGAGGAAGAATTAAAGGGAAGAAGAAGGAGGAGGAGAAGGAGGAGGAGAAGAAGGAGGAGGAGGAGCATCTCAAACAGTCCGGAGACTCACGGTTGACGTGCTTGCAGATGTACTTCCTCTTCACGTCACAGTTCTCGTCATTCCACTGACCAAAGCTGTATCCGATCACCTGAGCACAGTCCTCCTCATCGTCCCAGTTATCAGGCTGGCCTGACATCCAGTATCTGGAACAGGACACACAGCGTTACATGACATAAACAGCAGTCAAACAAGTGTTTATTTACTGAACATCAAAAATAAATACATGACATACTCCAAATATGGTATGAAGGGGCTGCCGTCAGACCACTCCCACACGTCTTCTACGCTGCGGTCATTCAGGCCCATCCAGTAGATCTCTGAGCCGACCTGCGTCCTCACCCACAACTACAAACCACACCAAACAACATACATAAATAAACACGTCGACCCCCGCGGTGTGTGTGAAACGATGACATCATCGGCTGTCCTCACCCTCTCATGAATGTCCCGGATGCTCAGCAGGTTGGAGTTCTGCTCCAGACAGAAAGCGTTGGCGTCCGTCCACGACTTGGTGTCGATGGAAAAGAAGTAACATTTGTCCTCGTTCTCCCTCCAGCCCTGCTGACACTGGCAGTGGGCTGGAACAACAACAACAACAACAACAACAACACAACAACGTACTGTTAGTCTGCACATATTCAACATGACTCTCAATGAAAACACCAAGACTTGGGTTTAAAGCTCAATTAAATACAGATTAAACACAGAGGCGTGATAACAAGATGATTAACGATGGAATAACTTTGTCTGCAGGAAATAGTGGAATAAAAACACTGATTACTTTTCATGGTTATAAGCATGAAAATGTCACAAGCTGGTGAATCATTTGAATGCCCATCAATCATAAAAGTCCCATGACAGATCCACAGTCCATGTCAGTGTCAATGTTTGACTTTAACAACTCCAACAGCTATAGAATCACATGGTTTTCATCGGGACGGGCTGGAAGACCACGAGAGAAACAAACACCGCCGATGGAAGGTTGAAGCATCTGTGTGACGCCGACACCATCACTCTTCAGCTTGATGAGCACAATTCTACACAAATCAAATGACTTCTTACACCGTTACTTCCTCCTAAAGACAACTGGCAGTGCAAACTAAATTTGGTGATGAAGTAAATTTGTGTCTGGAGACGTTTTCTTCTCATTTTTAAGATTTTAAGTTTTTATTAGAGATCATGACAGAAAGTATTCGTACGAGAAACCAAGATTAATTGAAAATGAGTTGATAAACCAACTAAAAACAGGTTAAGAAGTCACTTTTTTTTGTGTTATTTTTATGTTATGATAAATTTCCCTCGTGCAATATTCTGGTTCATAAAAAAACAATCAATTTATTTTATTTCAAAACTAAAACCTTGCATTGCTTTCAGATTTGTGCTTTAAACTCATGGAATAATAAATAAAAAAACAAACTTACCGCAAGAAAGAAGAGCAGCAAAGCTGAGCAGCTGCAGAAGCATTCTCTGTGTTCTGTCCATGTTTCTGTCTTCACCTCTCAAGGTGTGTTTCTACACATCCTATCAGCTTGAAGACGTTTTTCTTTCTCCCGAACTCCCCTGAACCCGGCGTCGTGTTGTGTTTACGAAGCGCTCCGGCTCTCCGTCAGCAGACGTCTGAGCATCTCCTGGTCGGACGGCCTCTTTTCAGCATCCGGCCGGGTCCAAAGACTGAAAGCAGTAAAACACAGATGACAAACGCTTGACCTCTTCACTCATTTTCTAGTCGTTTGCCACCATTAAGCATTCAAATGTTTCAAAACACCAGGATTTCATAAAACTGAAAAAAACAAAAAACAAATACTGACATATTTTATAAGGTTGAAAACTTGCTGAATGGAATTTAATGGAAAACCCGTTTGAGTGAATTGAATGTGCTTTATAAACAGAGGTATTTAAAAGGTAGAAGTACACATACTTGAATCTGCTGGTAAAAGTACTGGTTCAACTTCTTTACTCACTGTAAAAGTGAAAAAGTACAAGCTCTGAAAAGTACTCAAAGTATAAAGTATTCCTATGAACGACATTTCTACTAGCTGTTTGTCTTTTTAGAAAGTACAGATATTTTATTTTTAAACGTAGGAAGCAAAAGTAAAAAAAAAAGTTGTACAGACGCCTGAAAATACTTAAGCACAGTAACAAAGTATTTGGACATTAAAAGGCTGGAGATGTGTGTTTTTTCATTAGAAAACAATGACAGAAGGAAAATAAATAGCCTTTTTGGCAAATCCTGACATTTTGTTTGGTACCATTTATTAATTTCCCTTCTCTCAGACAAACTAAATAATAATAATTCTGTGATATGTGTGCCGAGAAGCGACACCACACAGAACATAACAATACAAAACGCAAGCTCATACTATTTATTTGATAATTCAACAGGTGTCGGCCATCTTTAAAACCCATGAAAGACGCCATCGGCTACATTGGTGCACACGTCCCGACTCAGTGAAACCACAAAGTCCAGAAGGCAGAGTTCAGAACAACCACATGTCGACCATCAATAAACCTTATACTGCCAAAGCTCTGCCTCAAACTGTTACTTTTTAACCTCCTTTAATAGGACGTTACAAAACGATAAAGTACTGTTTGATCAAATTCTCATCATGTTGCTCGGAATCGAGAAAACTCCTGATGCCCACAGAAAAGTGTCGTTTTACGAGTCGGCATTGGGAGTAAAACGACACACCTAGCAGAGTCAGACTGGTAGGAAAACATGAACCGGACTCTTTCATTCAGACCTGAGGTGATAATTACCTAGTTTATAGTTGGTACCAAGAAAGGTAAATTTTGAATAAAAAAAAAAAAGAAAAGAAAAATCAATTCAAAATCCCACCAATAAACTTTAAACATGACTTTATTGTACCAATTTATACCAATACCATGTAAATAAAAAGCACAAGATGGAAGCAGTCGGAAGGAGGAAGAAAAACACAAAAGTACATCAAGTTTACAAAAGACTTACAAAAGAAGTTTCTGATCTTATTTGCTAACAAAAAGTTGGGATCGAGTGTGTCTCAGTTTTGTAAAAATGATTAATCAGTTTGATAATATGCATGATTAATACACGGTACAAACTGTGCAATATATATATAAAGCATTTGTTTTAAAGTCATCACTCTGTCAACATATTCTGAGGGGGAGGGGGAACAGTTGCCAGATATTATTACATTTTTCATAGATATGGCAGAAATAGGCAGGAGTGGTAAATAAACATCTTCAAACTCATAACGTGAAATTCTCCATTCAGGACAAAAATATTCTCTGACTTCACATCTATTCTAGGAAAAATAGTGCACAGCAATGGATTAGATAGTGTAGTAAAAGGAGAATACCAAAAGATACACCTATTTTATTATACAAAATGTCCATATATTAAAATATAACTCAACCATCTGCGGAAAAAACAAACCTCAGCTGCATCTCAAACACATCTGAAAGCACCCGATTAGGATTTCTGACAGTCCAGCTATCGTCAAACACAAATCTTGACTTTTAATTATCTGTCTCTGTCAGGTTGAACAGATCTCCATACAATAAAACTGAAAAAAAGAAGTGGAGGTGCAGCGTATTGCTCTGATTAGTCCTCGCCCCCTCAGGAGGTGTTGAACCACGTTTGCATCTCCAGCTTCCCAGAACGTTCTTTTTCTTTTTTATGTTCTGCTGTTAAATTCCATCGGACCCGTCACCGATTTTGTCCCATTCAGCTTTAAATGATTGTTCGAACACACATCACAGACTCCGACCGCTGCAATATGATCCAGCTTGCCGCAGCCGGAGCTGCTGATAGAATAATTCTGAAATGCACCTTTTAAGGAGTCGTAACTGCTCCAACGGATGCTTTCACTCAAACTGGCTTTAATCTTGGAAATCCTTTAGACATCTTAACTTTGCATTTCGGATTCTGATGTTAAAATGTTTCAACTGCACAGGCTTTACTGCAAAGGAAGTGAAAATAACTGCAGAGCCAACCAGTAAACCAGTATGAGTTCATACTGGCCTGACAGTCCACGTCTATAATGTGCAGCTAACCCAGCAGTGTCGAATCCAAAATCACCTCTTATTCTCCAGACGTTAGTATTAAATACTAATGTTCCCTTAAAAAAAAAAGAATAAAATAAAAATAAAAAACACAGTACAAAATACTACATTACTGATTGCAAAAAGAAGAAAAAACACCAGCTGGAGTCATGAAAACATGTCTTGATTGTGTCGTTTTGTCAGTGAAGACTTGAGATTTGTCAGTAGAAGCTCCCTAATATTACCGATCGCTGTGTGCAAACTGAGCCATCAGCTGAGAAACGGCCGCGTGTTCAGACGGCCGGCGGGATCGCTTCGTCACTTGGTGCTTCGTGTGCTTCGTGATGAGATATTGGTGGCGACCCGGCCCGTCGGTCACCTGGAGACGAGCGGAGCGGCGGTCACATGCAGTTGGCCACGTTGCTGGAGCCCTGGCCGACGTCCCGGATCTGGCTGACGTGAGACGAGCAGACGGCCACTCCGGCTCCGGCGCGGCAGTGTGACACCGAACCCACCAGCTCCCACCTGAACAGCAGGAAAGATGATTAAAGCATGACATTTTTAAAGCTGCAAAATGAATACTGTTTCAATTACAGCACTACTTTAAATGTGGACTCCTGTCTAGGATATTTACGTAAGAAATGCCTGATGTGCACCTCAGGAACACATCGCCTCCTCACCTGTTCATTCGAGGCTCAAAAGCCTCCACCGTGTTCAGGTAGATGTTCCCGTTGTGACCCCCGACTGCGAACACTCTTCCCATGACGGTGGCCACCCCGACCCCCCCGCGCGGGGTGGTCAGCTCGGACACGTACTCCCAGCGGTGCGTTCGTGGGTCAAAGCGCTCCACCGAACTCAGGGGCGAATTGTCATCGAAACCACCTTTAGGAAAGACGATCACGAGGATTTTATTTCAAATTTGAATTAAAAAAAAAAAATCATATTGCTTCACACAGGTAATAAAAAAAACACTATTTCCTGGATCCTCGGCTACTGACCAGGCGAAAGGCCACATTTTAAAGAACCTCGAATGACTCTTCAGATTCAAGTGAGCAATAAAAACCTCACTCTGTGAATCAGTTACCAGATCTCTGCACAAAACATGAACTTTTGTCTTTCCTCATTCATGCACTTGTGTATAAAATTCTAGGGTGTTTATGTCGGAGGCACGTGGCCACGTAGATACTAATATCTTCTATATTGCGGGTGTTTGGGATGAATACATGTTTTCCCTCTCACCCACTACATAGAGGCAGCCGTTGAGTTTGCTGACTCCGTTTCCAGCCCGCCGCTGGCCCATCTCACTGATTTCTGCCCACTTGTTGAGGTGCGGGTTAAAGCGCTCCACGCTGGACAGCGACGCCACGCCATCGTTGCCTCCCACCGCGTACACGAAACTCTGCCAAAAAAAGGGTAGAAAGCAGTGAAGTCCAGAGCAGATGTCACATATAAAGTGGATTGCGTTTCCTTTGAGGCCTTACCCCCAACGCCACGGAGCCCACTCCTCCTCTGGGAGTGTTCATCGGCGCCACGGCACTCCAGCAGTCACCCTCGATGTCGTAGCGCTCCACGTCGTTGAAGCAGGAGTTGTCATCCAGACCTCCAATAGCATAGATGGGACCACCGAGGGCTGCCAGGGCGATACCCCTCCTGGAAAACATACACAATGCTCCTTAAATAAGTGCTGTAAACATATACTTGGACATTTAACAGGAAACAACTAAATGCTTGCTTGTCTTGGCGAAAGAGAACAAACGGAATATGTCAAATAAAAGTTATACAGTAATTTAAGATAAACTAAGAAACAGAAATTCAGACGGTACTCTCTCAAAGTCCCACTCAAATTCAGTACATTGTGGCGTCTGTGTACCTCTTGGTGTTCATGGAGGCTTTCATCATCCACTTGTTGGTGAGGGGGTCAAACATCTCCATGTTGCCCAAGTGCTCGTTACCATCGTGGCCCCCGACAGCGTAAACCTTGCCTGAAGCAAGCCAACATCAAATACACATGAAGATGAGTCTCGGATTGATTATGTGCCCGGAGCAAAAGAGAATTCAATTCACATAAAATGAAATAAATGGAAGAAACACAGAGCTTTAACTTGACCATCAAAATAGTAATCATGCTCTTTTGCACTCAAAATGCACCAGATAGACCCCTAGAGGGCGCTAGGTCCAACCAACATGGGAGATGTGAAGGTGTTTCCCTCTTTCATGGTTCAACTAAAGTTTTAATTTATATATATATGTATGTATAAATAAATTCCCCTCTTACCTCCGACGGATATTACACCCACGTGACGCCGTCTGCTGTTCATTTCAGGACCAAAGAACCAGCTGTTCTTCGTGATGGAGTAACACTCGATGCTGCGAAACGGGTCACCGGAACCCCCCCGGCCTCCCACGCAGAACAACACGCCTGAGGAAACGGCCGGAAAATAACTAAATGATGGCACGATGAAGGAACACACGACATAATCTACGCCCACGGAACAAAACACATTTTCAAAAAAAGATGAAAAAGATATATGCAAAACAAATATGACAAACTTATGTGATGAGGAGACTAAATGTGTGGCTGTTCCAACATAAACAAGAAGGTTTCATGCTGGGTATTTATTTATTTTTTTAGGATGATAACAAAATGTGCTGCGTGTTACTACGTGCCATAAAAACCAGTAGTCACATGTTGGGAGCTAAACACCACCAGACAAGTATTACCTGCAGTGTGTTTCCGGGGTATTGTACGCAGTGAGTACTCAAAGTCCAGAACCACCTTGTTGCTGAGGTGCAGGTGGTAGTTTCTGGCCTCGTCCATGAGGTCGCGACAACTCAGGTTACCTTTAATCATCTCCTCCTTAGCCACGGTTCCAGTCAGGAACTCCACGGGGAGCAGAGGGAGGCGCACCTGTAGGACAGAGACCAGCATGAGCATTACACATGATTGCATAAAGCTGTGAAATGTAACACTGATTTCACAAAGCATTCTCTCACCTGAGACATGATCTGGTCCAGCCAGGCCTCGTGGTGCTGTGGGTTCGCCTTCAGCCATTTCACCGCCGCGTTGTACACCTGCGTCTCTGAGTGGATGTTGAGCTCGCTGGAGGACAACAACGTGCGCAAGTGCTGGGGAGACACGCACGTGAAGTCCTCGCACTCCGTCACCTCGGTGAAGTGTTCGCAGGCGTAGCGGTCGGCCATGTCCATCAGGTCCACGCGGTTGTGGCTCTCGGCGAAGGTCCGCACGGCCAGGCAGTTGGTGGGGTGAAAGTGGGCCTTCATGTACTCACAGCAGGCTCTGGCTACCAACTCCACCTAGTAGGTTCAAAAGCCATGACGTGAAAATACATATTTACAAATGATCCATTATGTAACATCCATACAAATTGTCCTCCCATCTTGAATTGCTGAATATATATTTACATTTATACATTTTGCATGTCTGTACCTGAAGGATGCAGGCAGCATAGAGCAGGGGTTGAACATTGTCCACAGTTAACGTGAGTTTGGAGGAGTAGGCGAAATGCACCAAGTCCTGAATGGCGTCACCATCGAAGTCTTTGATTTCTATCAGTTCCTGTTTAGCCTCAGACATCTCGGACAGGAACATGGCCCTGAGGGAAGACATTTAGAAGACATTTGGGTTTTTTAAGGTTCATAAAAAACCCAATGGTGTTTTTTTAAATACTATTTTCAAATAACATGCATCAACAATCTTTCTCCTGAATCACAAACTCTTCTTAAATCATTATGAAGATCAATGTCCTCGAGAAATAAAAAACAAACTCCCATCAGGCTGTGCTGAAAACTGCGGTTACAGGCCAAGAATTGAACATACCTGAAGTAAGGGATAACACACGCTAGCACTAGCTTGTGACATGGTATCAACCTGCTGCCAACCTACAAAAAAAAAAAAAAGACACAAACATAAACTACATGTTTAAACAAGCATTATTAGGCTCCTGCTTATCAAGTTCCACAACATGGCTGCTCAGCCAAAACACTGATTTCAGCAGCTATTTAGGGATTAAATCAAACAACCACACTCAGCTCAAACGTTTGGGAAATAAGTGTCACATCTATAAAATATTCTTCGTGAGATCACAACCTTTTAACCTGACTTTATGGAAACATGAATAAAGAAAATAAGGACAAACAAAGCTCTCTATTACGAGATACTAGATAGAGTGACCTACCTTCAGCGTGACATCACAGAGCTCCCCCACTTCATAGAAATGCCTGAGGGAGTTATGGAAGTCCTTCCAAGCCTCATGAGCCTCGAAGACAAAGGACCCGTCGGGCTCGTAGTCGGCTTTGGATGCCCTGTTTCCAGGCCGCTTCTCCTTGGGCTTAGGCTGTTTAGCATGGTCTGGCACCACATCCCCTGGTGCCATAGCTGGCTACAGGTAACAACACCTGCAACACAAATTGACAGACACAAAACTGCTTTATCAAAATTCAACACTGGAATCGCGAGAATATAATTAATGATAATCACTGGCGATAAGTAGGCCACATTCCCACTGCCATCAACTGCATCGTGTGAAAATAACGCCATGCAAATAACATTCCACAGGCTTCAATGGAGGAAACAAAAAGGGAAATCGGTGGAGGGGACGTTGCCTGCCAGCTGAGCAAGTTTGGTCAGTATTCCTCCCCTCTTTCCCCCCCTTTTCAGTGTCACCTCACCTTTATTCATTCAGCAGAGACTGGAGCCAAATGTGAAACAAACAAAAAAACAGGGCAAGCAGATTCCTACAAGCCAACGTGACAAACCACGGAGAGAATACCGTGCAATCAAAACCCACTGGAAGCGGCCTACCTTCCTATCGCTGAACGTGATGAGAAAATCCCCACGGTTGATATGTCAAAGAGAATCTGAGAGCAGACAGCCAGAGGCCAAAGCTCCACCCACACCTTACCGATGATACACTGTCCCTTCTTTTAAGCTGAGACTGAATAGACTCAGTGTGTCCCCCCTCATCACTAGTCCCCTCAGCTACAAGAGCAGAAGCATCAAGCCCAATCATATGCACTAGTGATCAAGGGATCTCCACTACTGCTGTACCAGGCTTCACCATCTTTTAAAACCACATGACTCTGTAACGTCCACTTGATTCAACTCCCGGATTCAGGACCACTTTTATGGCCTCAAGATGATAACATCGTCACGTTGTATTATTTATGGAGGAGCCAGATAGTCAATAATTTAACGACTGACAGATTTGCACAACTCAACTGTACTGGAGTAGAAACTGTGTGTGTGTGTGTGTGTGTGTGTGTGTGTGTGTGTGTGTGCGCGCCAAAAGCAAACCTCTCATTAAATTAATACATTGTTTTCTATGCATCTACCATTTGTGTACAAAATGCAACCAATGCACAACATTGGGTACAAAAAAAAAGGCAATGAATGCTGCTTTGTTTGGCCTTTGAACGGAGTATAGTGACAGTAATTACCCAACTAATGAGCTTGCTTCCTGCAGACACTGAATTACTTTATTACCCAAAGAGACTGAGGGTGAGGCAGCTTGTGAAAGAGGGTTATTTGCTATGCAGTCTGATTAAATGTCACACATGCACTTTTTTGTTTTGTTTTGTTTTACCATCTGATCTTTGCACTATAAATGCCTTCAGGTCACATAACCCGCACACTGAATTGTTTTGTAAATACTGCTTTGTGGTGTGATCTTTAGTCCCATCCAAACTGCCCCTTATTGCCCCAAGCATGTCATTTACTGAAGTATGAACGTGGGCAGGCTACTTTCTTCTTTTCTTCTCTCTCTCCTTTCTCCAAAATCCACAATAAAAGGTGACTCACATGTAACAGATATGCTTTTTGACGACTTCGAGAATATCAGGATGAGAGTTGTTCCCGGATGTAACCGTTAACATACAAGCAAATAACGTTGCAAAACGCACAGGTTAGCGGTTAGCCGTTGGGTGTTTAAACGACAGCTAGCATCTTCAGATGTCATCCAACTTTAGGATCCGTGTAGTGGCGTCTCTCTCTCTCTGAAACCGGCCGAACTGTAGCGACGCGACGCTAAAAGAACGCGATAGAAGCATCTAGACTCACAAATTTGGCGAGATTAACGTCCACTAGCTTGTTTGCTAATGAGCAGCTAGCGAGCGTAGTAGCATCCGTGCGCGAGCTAATGTTAGCCGGCAGGGTAAAGGATGAGGAAGGATTAGCGAAAACACGCAAAACAAATGAGCTACAAGTGCACATACGATGCTGGATGATCGTTACGTTAAGTGGAAAAAAAAATCTAATATTCAGTGTAGATACCTCATGTCGTAGGAAGAATTAAGATGCCGGCTTCATTGAGCGGAATGTTTGGCATTGGGCAGTGGGCACGTTTGTTGTGATTTCAGGTGCTTCATGGGTAATGTAGTTTTTAGGCGTGAAGAGCTGAAGGAACATTAAATCCTCGTTCTTTTTTAAAAAGCTGCCAATGCAGGTTAAAAGCAGCCTGTTTTAAGATTGTTACGTGAAGCATGAAACAGAAGGACAGAACATTTAGACAATACTATATTATATTATACAGTAATGACCAGAGGGGAACTATAAACACATAAATAGTGTCACTTTACTTCGAGTCATCTCAATTTGGTCTTCCAGTAAATAACAGACATGCTCAAAATAATGCAGTAAACCAAAGAGTAATGTGCAAAATATTATAATTGCCATAAAACTATATTGACAAGTCGAGTCTGGTTTAAAATTATACATTAACAAACACCTTCACCTCCTGATTTGAGTTGTATTTACTGTTCATCAGTGCAGCATCTGCATATTTCACCGAGCAGACATATTGGTCATCAATACGAGGACATTACTGTCCAAAAGAAAACTATTTGGGGGTCCAAAGACACAAAAAGAGACATGCCTGCTCAGTGAACGGGGGTGAATGTAGACACATGTAGTACTTTTCTTGCAAGTTAAACAAGAGGCCAATGGGAGTAAAAGCTGCAGCATGAACATACCCCCCCCTAAAAAAAAACATATATAACATATATATACCCATACAGAAACCCTCACACAAAAATGATGAAAATTATCAAAAAATGTTTTTTTATTTCAGAACAGTAAATGTATGCAGTTCAGTTGCTGAAATAATTACATTAATAAGCCGACCATGTTTGAAAGGCTACTTGAAGGACGTGTGATATTATCCGACATCGTCTGTGATGTTCCATCAGACGGCCGGCACCGAGCGAATACAACAATACATGCCGTTGTCCTACTTGTACTGCTTCTTCCTTCTCACCAGTGCATCCCGTAGAGCGATCTGGATAAGGAAATCAAAATATTACCAGTTAAAAAAAACAACGTATTAAATCTACATATACACGGTCAAATGTATGTAGCCGTTTCTGACCTGTTTCTCTCTGAAGGAGCGTTTGCCTTTGGATCGGACATTCTGACTGTGTCTCATCATCATGAAGTTCTTCGTCTTCCTCTTCTCCTTGTTGCTGGTGCTGGCGTGCGGGTTCAGCTTGGTATGCTTCCTGACGAAGTCCTTCCGGTCAGTCCGTCCCGCCTGGAAA
Organism: Eutrigla gurnardus; assembly: GCF_963514095.1. Classification (NCBI taxonomy): domain Eukaryota; kingdom Metazoa; phylum Chordata; class Actinopteri; order Perciformes; family Triglidae; genus Eutrigla; species Eutrigla gurnardus. The sequence goes on from NC_139930.1 coordinate 21,183,656, forward strand.
AAATCAAACGCATCATTAGAGACTAAGCGGTTGATTTATTGAGAACTTGGTTCAAAAGAAATTATCTGGTTCCAGCTTCTCAAGTGTGAATATTTGCTGGTCTTGTTGGTGTTAATGATGAAGGTTTCACCATTGCTGTCGCCAGACGCGTTTCCTTGTCATCCTTCGGTTTCTTGTGCAGTTTCTCGATATTCCTCAACGTCAGCACCTCCCCTCTGAAGGATTTGAGATAAAACAAATAAAAAAACCTCAGTGTCTTATCAACCTTCATTATGATGATGCGTTAAGCTTTTTGTTTTTTTTGTCCTGACCTGTTGTCTTCCTCCTCATCGTCCAGGTCCACATTTTTCCTCTTCTGGCCCTTCCCCGGTGCCCCGTTGACCTCCTTGGCCAGCTGGACCAGACGGATCTTCTTAAAGTCATCTTGAGTCAGAAGCCTGCTGCTGCTCACCGCCGCCGCCTTGGCTTTTCTCTCCTCCATCGGCATACTGTCAAGCTTCTCCTTCTGACACAAACACCCAGAACTCTTTGTAATTAACCAAAAAGATACCAAACACATTGACATTTGGAGAAGAAAAAAAAAAGCCTTAATCTCACCACTTCTGTTGTGTCTTCATCAGACGAGTGGTGAACGTCCACCCACTCCCCATCCTCACCATCATCACTGATGCTGGCGCTCTCCCAGCCATCTGTTGATAAATAGCACCAGACATTGGTCATCTCTATCCACACACAGAGTGCTGTATGAACCTGGATTCTGTTGCTGTAAACCTATAGATCCAATAATAAAAAATAGCTGCTCACCTCCGTCTTCCTCTCCCTCTTTGGTCCCCTCCTCTACCTCCAGGACTTCAGCTCCAGGGATGTAATCTTTAGCCTCAAGCTCTCCGTAGTCTTTGATCTTAGCCTCTGTTGACGCCTCGGTGGGTCTCCCCTGGATCAGTGGCAGAGTTTAATTATTTACATTTTAACAGATGGAGTAGTGTAGCAGCTGGCAATATTGTTTGTGTTTGTAAGTAAAAGTGACACAGAGGTCACGGCTGACTCACCCGGTCCCTCTTGTGCAGCATATGTGGATCGAGGCTCCTGAACAGCTGGATGATTCCTCTGGCAGACATCATCACATCTGAACGCAAACAAAACCGTTTTGTGGGTGAACAACACACGTGCACATACACACCTTTACTTTGTGTGGCATGAAAAAAACAAACAGACTCACTCTTGTCTTTGTGGTTCTTGTATTGAGCCAGGTCCCGCAGCAAGTCCTCGTTGATGGCGAGTGGACAGCGAGCGGTCACTTCCTTGATGGCATTGAGACTTGAGCACAAAAAAGGGGGGGGGGGTCGAGTTTAACGTAACACGATCAAACAATCCCTGGTATGGTTGCTACAAAGATGCAGATTTGTATTTCTGCCACTCACCCCACAGTCATAACCTCGCCAGAGTTTCTGTCCGTCACAAAGTTGTTGGCGATGGTCATGATTACGGGTTCGATGACCTGCGGGAGCGAGGATAAGTGAGAGTAAGCGAATGGTTGCGTCGACTCCAGCGTGGACAGAACAGACGGATCGGAACGTACCTCTGGTGGGACGAGGTGATGGGCAGCCTGGGCAGCACACAGGAGAATCTTCGTCACATCTAGAACGGCAGCGGCTCGTTTAAAACATCTCGGGTCAAAACACTTTCATTTACTTACTGGGAGTTATGGTTACCTCTCTGATGGGGCTGCAGAAACCTCTGGACGAAGGGGTAGAAATTGAAGAGGAAGAGCTGGAAAAGAACAAGAGTCTTATTTGAGGACACTTTTCACATCGAGCAGGACTTAAACACATGGTTTTCATAATTAATATATTTCAAAGTCACCCAGGAGCAAACTTACCTCGTGGATTCCAACCAGTCTGGATATGAACTCCATCATCATGATCTTCACCTCGAAGCGCTCTTTAGACGCTTCCAACTGCTTCAGGAGTTTCTCGGAGAAATCTGAACAAAAAGGAGACATTTGAGCTCACAGTTCTGTAAATGACTCTAAACACATGTGCAGTTGTCGTGGCGACGCCAGGCGAGTCTAACCTTGAGGATCATGAATTAGGTGGATAGCAGAGAAATTGAACACTTCCGGCTTCCTCTTTTTCTTGTGTTTCTGCAGACAAGAGTTAAAAGCAGTGAACTGAATTCAGATCCAAAACACAATGATGTGTCTCATGACGTAGTAGTAACAAGTAGTGGTACCTTGAGGACTTTCATGGCCTTTTCCAGCTTCTTCTTGCTTTTGGAGGTTTTCTTGCCAGTGGAGTATCTCACCTTCAGGTCTCGAACTGATGGTCCCTCCGCCTGAAAGACGAGACGCACGACTATATCTCACATATGCATTCAACAAACTCCTTCTATAATGAGAAACAACTGTTCTCTAATTACTTTAAATATTTTTGGTACTTGCCTCCGAGTCTGAATCGCTGTCATTCTTTTCGTCCTCATCTTTGCCCAGAAAGAATTTAAGACTGGCAACGACGATCTAAACAGGAAGAGAGGCAGGCGAGTCTCTACAGCGCAGCCATTTAATCAATATATCAAGCTATGCGTTGCTTTCAATGTGGGGAAACATACCTTCGTCACCTTGGAGAAGCATGCCGTTGTAACCACATTAACCGTTTTGGGATCATTCCTGTGACACAAAACAAAAAATAGACAACCAGGTATAAAAAGTGAAAAATAATAAGGATGTATAATGAGTCCGGTGGGGAAATGAAACCCACCATATGTTCCTCTTGTACAGCTCCACCATGACGTCTAAAGAGATCTTCGCCGCGATGGGATTGCTGTCTCGGAGCATGGTGTACATGAAGTTCTGTAACGTCTGAAACGCAACCAAGCAGGCGTTGAGCGGTGACCGTTTTGGAAATCACACAATCAAACGCGTAGCATGTAACGTGTGTGTGAGCACGTGCACGTACCGTGTTAACCTTGTTGTTCTTGTGCTTGGCATTGATGTTTTTGATGTCTACCACGATGTGTGTGTACAGAGTCTGTGGAGGGAGAAGCAAATGTCAACAATTAAAGAATCACATACAACACCAAATAACTTTGTCAGAGTTATGGACTACAATTGGGGTTTAACAGCCAAATCGTCCACAAATTCAGCCACTACTCTAAACTTCTACTGCTGCTATTTTGTAATTATAGGAGAGTAATTTATCAATAGGTTCTTATAAGTCCAAGGTGTTTGTGTCAGTCCAACAGATTAGGGTAGATAGGAGATGTCTATTAGGCCTGTTTGATTAATCGATTTTAAATCGTAATCGCGATTATGTAGTTAGGACGTGAAAATCGTCAAATCGATTTTTCAAAAAGTTAAAGTTCTGCACTTTATTCATTCATTTTTGTTTAATGGACACACATTAAGATACATGTGAAAGTGAGGTTTTTCCTCTTAATCCCAAAAGATTTTTTGTTGACAAGAGGTCTACAAGAAGATAACATGGAGCAAAGCCAGATGGCAAAAGTTCATTATTTGTTCTTTATATTAATCCCTTGAAGGATTTTTTTTGTTTAATAATAGCAAGGTTTGCACTAAAATCCCAATGGGGAAATTATTTGCAAAATGTTCAATAAAAAACAGCATATTTGAAATAATTTCTTCGCCTTTTGTCATTTCACAAAATGATCGTAATCGAAAATCGGATTTTGAGAGAAGAAATTTAGGATTTTATTTTTGGGCAAAATCGAACAGCCCTAATGTCTATTCAACAGGAAAAAAATCCAACCTTTCTGAGAAGTTTGTCGTGACATCGCAGCAGCTCAAAGAAGAGCGCCAGGAGGCCCGTGGGGTCGATCAGATCTTTATTCCGCAGAAGAATCAGCGCTTTGCAGAAAGTCTGACAGAGACAAACAAACAAGAGACATTTAAAAAAAAAAACCTGAGAGAGAGATTTCAACAAATATGAACCAGAAAATGACTTAATGCGTTCCTCACCATTCTCAGGTCGGGCTCGATCATCGTGTGGTGACTCATTAGCAGCTCTGACAGCTCTTGGGGGAAGCTGGACAGGTGCTGCAGGTAGCAGTGAGCAACCTTAGGGACAAGAAGGACACTTAACTACACAATAATTACATTTCTGAATGTATCCGAGTACATTTACTGCAGTGCTTCATGCGTCTATACCCCTCATAGCGTAAACTCCTGGTACCTGAGAGAGAAACATGACCAGTTCCGCCAGATCCTTGTTCGGCTTGTCGGGCTGAAGCCTGAAGATCTGCACATTTGACTGGTAGTGTCGGTACTGCTGCATAAACTGTTTCGAGGCACAACAACAACAACAGACACTCGTGATTCCACACCAACAGCGAGCCTGCTTGCTAACAACTTTAGCACTCTTGGCTAACAACACTTACCTCCTCCGCGTACGACTGCGGGTCCCTCTTTATGAGATTCTGCAGCTGCGGCAGATTGTTTGGCAGCTTGTTGTTGTGTCGCCCCGACATGTTTACGAGAGCGACGTTGACAAGAAAAGGGACGAAAAAACAGCCCGTTTACAAGGCAAGCGTGGCACACGCGTAAGCTGCCATTTAACTGGCAGACGTCACTTCCGGTCACGTTCTTCTTCGGAGTCCAAAACCAACTTAAAGGCGCATTACCGCCACCAGCGGGACTGGAGTGGATATAATATATTAGATATTCCAGCTTCTTTATACACACTTTAAATCTTCCCAAATGTTTGCCTTTCTTAATTACTTTCTTTTTTTCACGTTGGATTGTTTTTTCTATTCTATTTTACACGTGATTGAGACTTTTGTGACCTTTTCTCAGACGAGTTGTGAGGTTTTTTGTTGTTTGTTTTTGTTTCTTTACTAGGATTTACGTGCTGCAATTAAAATTAATTTAATGCCAAATTGTCGTTTTTTTATTATTCATGTTCTTTTTGTTGGGGATTTGTGTTTACTGTACTTTACAGTACAGTGTGATGAGGCATTTGTGAGCACGAAAAGCGCTTGAGAGGTTCTTAAATTCTCGTGCATGCTAGTTCGTCTTGCAGATTAATATGCTGCAGGGACATTTTATGCTAAATGAAAAACACATGAAGCAAATGGACAGGGTTTAGTGCACATCCAAGCACTGGGTCTTGATCATAAGTGTCTCTGATATCTTTGCTCTGTAGATAAACTCTTTCAATGTTATGCAAAAACATGACATTTTAAGAATTAAGAGACAGGAAACATGTTTGCTACAGTAAAGTTTTTACTGTAAATGAAGTAAAAAAACACTCACATACCAACATATTTCAAAACCCAATGACATGACTGACAATATTCAATGTGTTTACATATTTTCCACAAAAAAGATGAGAGAATGAACAAATGTACATAAGGTGACAAGCATTTCTTTGTCTTATAAAGTGACAGAACAAACGTGCAAGAACACTGTTCTCCATACGTTATTCAACCATTATAGATTGCGACGTCTTTACTGCACAATTTCACATGCTCAACTAGAAAGGTGCAGAGAGTGCAGATCTCTGCCAGATGTGCTTCTCCAATGTTTGATTGAAAAAAATAAAACAACTGGCTGAATCCTCTCCTCGGACGTGTTTTCCATTTGCAGGTCTCGAGTCTCATTTAAGATCAGGCCAGATGTTTGCACCGTTTCTGTCCATGTGCACATCTCGGAGGTGATTCAAGCTTCATGTCCATTTTTCCAACAGCACACGTTTAAATGTTAAACGCGAGGTTGATACACGATAATAATACAAAAGGTATAGACCAACTGCGTCTCTGGACGCAGAATAGCGGCTGGCGTTCAGCGACTCACTCAGCTAGTCTCATCTAGCGGCTCCTACCAGCTGTGGTAGCGAGGTCATTAGTGTGAGTTACAAATAACCTCCTCCCTTAAATTGACAAGAGCACAGCATATGATTAGAATCTTGTTAATTTTAGGAGCCATGGTATTCGAAATGACCTGCGATAATATTTTGTACACTTTGAAATGTCTCATTGCTCGTTCAACCTGTCTGGTGGACGCCAGCTGTTCCTCAGCCGTGGCTATTACCAACTTAATCCCTTTCTCCTCCAGCAGCAAATCCTCGACGGCCGAGCCTGGATCTGCCATGACCTCATCTCCAGGTTTTAACAGGTCTAATAATCCTGAGCTCATGGTTATGTATTTGTCTCTGCCTCGCCCTACATATGCCCCAGAGATGAACATGATTAGTCCACATGGGGCAACAGCGGCAACGTACTTCGAGTCATAATAACGTGAGCATGATTCCACGTTTGAATCGAGATTTCGTTTTTTTTCTAAAAGGCTTTTACCGCAGTATATAACACATGTTGTATCGGGGAAGTTCTTCTTAAATGCTTGAGGCATGGTCGCTTGAATGGTTTCTTTTGGAAGCCATGGAATCAGGGGTCGCAAAACTACCTCCAGTTTGTCAATCCAGTACAAGATTATCTCCTCGGCCGTGATCTGTGGTACATAAAACAGATCGCCGAGATCACTAATCGCCCGGTTGGTTTTTAGTTTCATGAGTGTCAGGAGAACTTGATCCTGCACAGAAATGTTAAAGGCATCGCAAGCGTGTCCTTCCAGCGTTGACACGAGGACGTCAAACACTTTGAGGGTCACGCCAGTGAAGCGTAAAGCGATGGAGTCGTTTTGAAGCAACAACAACCAAATCTCATCCTGCACATTTCTGCCGGTCGTCTTGAAATAACCGTGATCGTGTTGTGCCGAGTGCGTCCAGCGTGTGTGACCTGAGCAGGGTGGTGGGTCGGGGGGATGTGCAGTCCGGTCTGTGATGGCTGAACACAAACACACAAAAGTATCAAAGTTGTTAGAAAATAGGAGAGTAAACACTATAGACACACACACACACAACAGGTAGGTCTGAATCCCTCCCATGTACAAAAACAGGGCTTTACAAAACTCAACATTACAAGTTTCACAGCTGTTGATGGATTAGATTGATCAGGTAAGAAATTAACAGTTCAGTGTGTGGTTTAGGGTTGCAAAGTCAGGGGATATTCAAGATCTCCTCGATACCGGATGTTGATATTACTCTCCATAATGTTGTGCAAAGAAATAACTACGGAAAACATGTTCAAACATGTTAATGTTAGCTAAGCTATACAAGATGAAAACAGCACACATACAACTACTTTGTGTTTGTATTGAGTCCCCAAAGTGAGGGGACACGTTAGAAAGTTTTTGCCGGTCAGCCATGACTACAGAGGCCGGACAATAACAAGCCACCGAGGCTAACAGGCGAGTAAGGGTTAACTCTTCGTGTATATAATAACACATGCTAAGACAAACTCTTTATGACTCAAATAACAATATATTGCCTTACCATTGTTCGAAAGTTGAACTTCCATAGCCTCCGCCATTTCTGGGGGAAAAAACAACAAAACAGCGACAAAGCCGGGGTACCACCAAATAAGCTAGTTCGGAGAGAGGGGGTTGGGGGGGACGTCATGTATGACATCACACATTATGATTGGCTGTGTGAGAGATGAACCTGATTCGCTGGGCGCGCCTAAAACCCGCCCCCTCTGGCTTCTGATTGGATATTGCCTTCCAAGGCTTAGCTAAATTAGCCTTTCTTGAAAAGAGGTACACGGACATACATGTGGTAAAATGTACTTCAAGAAAATGTACATTTTAATATTAAAATGTACATTTTTAAAGTAAAAAAGACAGTTAAAAACAAACAGTAATAATATGTTAAGATATTCAGTATACTTGTGTATAGTGGTGGGGGAAATTTCCAGATCTTTAATGGTCAAAAGTATTTTGTGCTTGATGCTGGTGCAAAAAAAAAGAAGAGGACTGAGGCACGAGCTGCAGCCAGATATTAATTATTCTTCCACAATAAAACTGTTCACTAACTGTCTGGACAGTATCAAGCTCCAGAGGATGGAGCCATCACGGCCATCTAGTGGCGCTTTGGTTTGACAAAGCAATCTGTGTTTATGTGGTCTTGTAATATACATCTAGGCGGCAGCATAGGACCACCAACAGTGTTGCTCATGATGACAGACATTTAAGAAACAAACATTACAGTCACTTGTCCCTAGATATGTTAGAAAGCTGTGAATGAATTATTGCATCTTAACAAAGAAGAGACCAAGCATTTAAACAACACAACAACAACCAGTCACTACAGGTTATAGTTACCAGTTTATTACATTATTTACAGTTTTTAGTTAGCTTATTGTCTGGAATAAATATTTAGGCTAAATATTGTATATTAACTCTTACAGGAAAAACACATGTAATTTTACCATGTCATATGATATGAAATACATTAATAATGAATACACATATCGGAGCGTGTGGTAATCAAACCCCCAAAATCAATCAATCAATAAAAACAGGCCTACATTATATATGAAAAGCAAATTCTTGGCCACGGCACTGGAAACAAGAACAACTCACTGTAATGTTCTATATTACTTAAATATATAATGTATATTCACATGCTGCACAGTAGCCATAACCTCACAATATAGGCTTATTTTTTTTGGTAATTTATATCATTATTTACGCTCCCTTGTTTTCACATAAAATAAGGAATTCTGAGTTTGAGAAAGAGAGAATTAATTTGCCACAGTGCCTCCTCTGACTTTTGCCACTTCATTGACCTAAATTCGTGATGCAGAGCAATAGTTTCTTCTTGGGCTCTCTGCCCATGTCTCCTGTGATTGGCTGTGCTTTTTCACAAGCCCCGCCTCTGACATGAACGCGCTCAGGGCTGCCCGGAGCTAGTATAGTAGTGAGCTGGAAAAAGGGGATATTATTTATTAAAAATACATTTAAAAAAAATCTTGACAATGTTAAATGTAGTTTTTTTTACGAGACACACCCTCACGCATCCTTAAAAAAAGGGGCTAAAAACACACACATTACCCACATACCTATAGGGGCGCCACGCCCTCCCCCTACTTTATTGGCCGTTGAGGAGCTTTGGGGAATTCCCGTCGCATCTGATTGGTTAAGCTTGACAGCAATCACGCGTAATCGGCACACGATTGGCTGAGCTGTAGGAGGAAGTCAAGTGTCAAAACGTTTCGGGGGGGGGGATAAGCTCGGAGTTGACAAAAGCGATCTGTCTCAGTTGAAACATTTTTTTGGACACAGTGTATTTCTTTCTGTGTGTGTGTAATTTCCAGGTCGTGTACTGGAGGGACCACGCTTCTACGGATTACCATAACCGACCGCGAACCACATTCCCCGCGCCGAGCCGAGGACTTGGTCTCACCGTGGATTTTAACCACCGCACGGGCAAGAGAGAGAGGCAGAGGGAGAGCAAAGTGGGACTTTATTGTTTAAGGCTAGCTAGCTAGCTTTGCCGAGCGGCTTGTTTTCCTGTGCATAGCGTGGACCGCAGAGCTATATGGCTGCGAATTACGAGCCCATATATGGAATATCAGAAGATGAGGTAAGCTTTAATTTCAACAAAGCTTTTTTTTTCATATCACGACTCTCACCGGAGGAGGGGGTGGTGGTGGTGGTTCAGCCGTAAATAGCTAACACCAGTCGCTAGCCAAGAGTCAAGCTAACGAGCCCTCACCCACAGTAACATTCCATAGTAACGTCCGAGCAGGTTTCCTGCCCGTATGCACGTCCACTACTTCACTCACCTTAACAGCACTCCTTAGAATCGGAGACACACTTTTTTTGTTTCCACGGAAACCGTTCGTTTCAAGCGAGCGAGCTCAACAGCCTCGCCATCTCTTCCCATTTGAATTTAACGACTTGTAGCTCCAAAAGTGCTATTTCTCAGGAAAACAAAACCTACCAGCAGACGTGCAGAGACAGAGACAGCTGTTTGTCGAGTCAAGCTACTTTGTTGTTGTTGTCAACAATAATGAAAGCTATGTGATGGTGAGCTGACAGCTCTGTCAACACATTTGACTTGTGTGTGTCCAAGTAATGGCAGGATGCAAACGTTTTTTTAATTTTTGCATTATAGTCAAGAGTCAAATGAGGACACTGCTGAGGTGACAATTAAAAATCATATGCTGATCGAGCTGCTGTCATATCAGCCAACTTACCTGTCAGACATTATTAATGCATTATGAAACAGCAAGACCTTTTCTTCATCCTTATGATTATTCATTGTTGTTTGGGGAGGAACGGCGTGTCATCAGTAGGCTAAAATGTCACTTTAAAATCAGGATTTAGTGGACACTGAACATTAAAACTGTCCGATATCTAGGTATTCCAAAAATCCATTACGTTTCTGACATTTAACTTTAAATCAAGACCAGAATAGGTAACAATAAACTTAATTTCACTGACTATATGAGAAATCTAACCCAGCCAGTGCTTGTGCTGCTTCCTCGATGATAACTCTTTTTCACTTTCATAGCCGTGTGGTGCCCAGTCTGTCAGTCATTACTACAAAAAACAAAACAAAAACCATCCACACACTGCAACACAGGGCACTTCAGAAAGAGCAGGCTAGTTTGGTGGTTAACGTTCACCATATTGCAGCCGTTAATGTGCATCATGTAACCGCCACAAGTCATGGTTTTAAGACAATTGTGGCTCTACATTCCATGAGACTGCACTTCCTATGAGGCAACACATTCAGAAATGCTACACCCTCTGAACAAGGCCATGGCCTCAGGGAACAGCTGGATTGGTCTGGGCTCCCCTCCCCGCTCCCTCCTTTGCTCCATTCTCTAGCACATATAAAACATTGCGACAGGATTTGTTGGAAGCCTTCATGTAAATATCCTTAACTGGATTCGAAAATGTCCACCGAGACTCAACGTGTCAGTGATTTCATCTTAGACCCCATGTCAAGTTGCAGTCAAGCAGAGGAAAAAAATATGTGTGATCCAAGCATTGTGCGAGGTGGTTTAACTCGAGTTTCCTCACACATTTATTAACATAACGTTGCCTTTTCTCTGCAATTCTTCAATACAGCTTATGCCATGTCATCTGCCAGGCTCTGAATGTTGACTCACTCGGGACTAAACACCTTTCAGATACAAACTGTTGACTTAAAAACGCAGGTTGATATGTTTGAAGTGGCTTGAGGTTATGTGTGAGTTTGAATTCATATTTCCGGTCCATCATCTTTCTTTCTTCTGCAGAATGAAACGAGAGTATTGCGGGTTAAGGTCATTGCCGGAATGGATCTGGCAAAGAAAGATATCATCGGAGCCAGGTGAGCATCATAGGAGTTGTTGTTGTTGTTTTTTTTAGACACACCAGAAGAAGCTGTTTTATCAGAGGCTTAATAGTAATTACTTTAATACCAATATTGCTGGATTGATGTGTAGCACTGCCTCCACCTCTGACATGTCATCTCTTTTGGCCAAGGATTATATTTTAATATGTTGGCGTTTGACTCTCTAAACATCACCTATTTCAACTGTTTTGTAACATTAAAAACATCTATAGGAGAAAATTCAAAGATAAGACCAAGTGCAGGTGCTGTAGATATGTCATTACATATATCATCCTGCCCTTTTGATTTAGTGGGACTCCTTATGTCCTTTCAACCTTAGGTAACCCAGTGTTATGCACTTTGACTACACTTGTTTCTTTATTAAGACCTTGAAGTCAAAGTGTTAATCAATGATTACCTACCTGCCTCTCCCATACTACTCATAACCTCTATTGCTGTTTTTCCCAGATAATAATTATACATACCCACACGCTTTCCCACACATAGGAAGACACAGTGTTTAAACTTAAACATTTATGGGTCTTTGAAAGATTGTGTTCATCGAGGAGCCTTTTTATTATGCTGTCAGACCACACCTCCCTCCTTATGCAATTCTGTGTTGAAGTCACAACTTTTAGGCGACGTTGCAAGACAGTCCTCCTTGGAGATGTGTCTGTGTTTGTTTATCTTTTTTTTTCATGCCCAAGTGAATTTAAACTACCTACCTGTTTGTACTTGCCGTTGCTCAAATGCCCTGATCAATTAATAGCGCACAAAGTGACCATCAATCTCTGTGAAATCAGATATCCCTTTATTTGTGTGCTCTTGGTTCATGCCAAATGCGTCAGTGAGTAACTTTAAGTATAATACCTGTTTAAGTTTAATGACTTCAGAATTAAATGGCATGAACCCATTCATGCACTTGCTTCCGTCAGAATGAGCGGTCGTTCTTTCTGCAGCAGATTTGTTTTCCTTTCAGGAGGTCGTAGGCTGACGTTATTTTTCAGAAAATCATACACTGGAGCTTTAATCAAGCCAGGTGTACAGGAAGAAAGCTATTAAAAATGTGTCATATCTGGGGATCCACGTATAACTAAGTTGCTTTGATTCATTCCCGACAACATGCTCACTGCAAATTGTCGGTTGAACTTAGATTCCTGTTCAAGACGCAGCCCTTTGGCCTATAAAGGTCCACATAAATACCTCAATAAATCTGTACAAATTACAAATAATATTTCATGCACATGGAATGTAATGCAAATACCGCTGAAAATCACATGTTATCATTCTTTAACTGCGTCTTCATCAGTCACTTCTGCTGGTAAACAGCACGAGAAGGTCCAGGAATAGCGTAGATGAGACATCTGCATGTTTTTTATGCAATTGGCTGAAATTACAATATGACTAGTGTTGATCTCATGTAGAGAACACTACCCCCACTCTTCGTTTACAGTAATTCATTCAATCAGAGCTGTGAGAGAGCCGTCATTGTCTGTAGAAAGAGCCTGGCATGTTGTGGCGCTGTGTGAGTGCCACTCACATGCCAGAGTGCCACCCCGATGCCCTGCCGGCAGGACAGCTCAGCCGGGCTCAGGAGAAATCTGAACTGTGATGAAGAAGCTCTGAATGAGGTCTTGGCTGTGCGGCTCGCTACCTCAGGAGACAGTGCTGACTTAGCAGTCTGTCACCTCACAAGACGCTCAAACAGCGCAGTCTTGTTCTTTGTTGTCTTGTTTTTGCTCCATACTGGTTCCGACTGCTGCAGGATTCTGTTATACGTTGATTTATTGCCTTTTCCTCCCTTCGCTCGGACTAAATGAAACACCCCGAGGTTTTTCGTTGTTGTTCCGGTGAGGTGTTGATAGAAACCCGAGCATCTCGCATGCAATAACAAAGTGGAGCGAACTACCATTCGAATCCAGCAACCCATGTCTGCTTTCATCTCCCAGTGTTGACCCGAAGTAGCCTGTATCCCTCAGCAGGAGCGTTGTTGATTGAGGGAAGGAGACACGAAGGAGTCTCGTTGCGGTCGAGACACAGTGGGTCCATTGTTTTAGTTGAGCCACAGCACATCACAGTAGCATACAAACACACAATTTCAGGCTATGGGGTTCCTGGAGACGTTAATTAACAATCAAGCTCCAGCGGTTTTTACTTTGGAGACATTTTAATCTCATTTGGGAAAAAAAATACCGTATATATTTTGCATCCACTCTGCCCTTTTTCCTTTTGCTGTCTCTCAGCAACATCCTGAGAATCAATGTGAGGCTGCGCTCCAACTGGCAGGCCAAATCTAATTTTGGATATATTTTATACTGGAATTAGATTGCTGCTCAAGTCTGGGGAAAAAATACAACCTGGAAACTCATTATGGCAAATCAGATTTAAAACACATTTATAGATGGTTCGAAAATATCATTCAAATCAAATTTCTGTGTGTGTGTTAAGTCCAGCCACTGCAATCAAATGTCATTTATGACACAGGAAATGCATGAAGGGGCCGAGCGCCAACTTCTCATCCAGAGCACCCGGAAATCATTGATTGTAATTGCTTTTGGGATCATCTGGGTTCTCTGTGCTACATGTGGTCTGCTGCTTGCTGTTTTTCCTCCACGCTGGAGGAAAAACACCAGTAGATGTGTGTCCTGAGATGACTCCTGTCAATGTATATGCACACAGAAGTTATTCTAGGAGACGCAGAAGATTAGCAAAGAAAAGGGCAGAGAAGTGGAGGCTTTACGGGAAGTATTTGGCTCCCTACTTAAGGATGATCGGTAAGCCACTTAATCGATTAGTTGAGAAAATTAATCGGCAATGATTTGGGTCACCGATTAATCAATTAAGTAAAGATTTTTGGACTTTTGGTCACACATAGCAAGACATTTGTTGATGTTATGTTTGACTATGTGATGGGCTTTAAAAGATAAATCTATGCATCAAAAAAGTAATTAGATATAGATCATAAAAAATAACCACAAAGTCAGGGGAAGTGTGTTTTCTGTTATGCTACCATGAGGTGGTTATAAAAGGCAGAATCTTGTGCAAAAGCCTCCATTTTTGTTTGTTGTGACAACGAAACCTCCCCACATATTACCTGCTTCATGTGATATACACAAGAAATGTTATTATTACATACACAACAAGAATACAAAATAAAATGCAATCAGAACAAATAGTAATCGTGTTTGTGAAAGTGATTTTGTTCTCCAGGTTTAGGTTTTAATGAATGTGCTCTGGAGGTTTCGGAAAGTGTCTAACCCGATGCTGTGCCCCCGTGTTGCCTTTAGGGACCGAGATCAGTCGTGTAATTGGTCCGCCTGGTGAACAGTGCAGCTCTGCCCCTCTGTCTACAACTCACTAGAGATTTTCTACCCTGTCAGCACCTTCAAATAAACCAGTTGGCTGTTTTTAAAATAGCACGCTCACACACTCTACTTACTATTTGTGCCCAGCACACCTCAAAAAATGCTTTGCAGTTTCTATTTTTGGCCCTTTTTGCTTTGTCAATAAGACATTATAGCCTAATCTCCACGACGCCCAAATGCAGGCAGTTTATTATCTGCTGGCCTGTTGTTGACAGAGGGAAGACTCAGGTTGCGGGTGTGGAAACAAATGGGGGATTTTCACTGAAAGGATGTATCTGGTCAGCAATTACATCTGCAAATATCTGTTATTTGGTAAACTGCTCGTGGGACTGTGTGACTCAGATTTGTACCTGTGAATTTGCTCGAGCTGTTACAAAGTGAGAACTGTGAAATGCTCAAGATCATTTTTTGGCCACTGATTTTTTTGTTTGTTGTTGTTTTGTTTCTGCAGCGATCCTTACGTCAAACTTTCCCTTTATGTCGCCGACGAAAACAAAGAGCTCGCCTTAGTTCAGACAAAAACCATTAAAAAGGTAAGTCCGACGGTAAGAAGTGATTTTGATGCGTATGTAGCATACTCCTTACAAACGGACCTTTTTTGGCTCGTGGTTTCAGACCTGATGAACTCTGATGTGTTTGCACCGTATCAGGTTGGCCTCTCCCTTTTGCGGTAGTCTCCTCCCACACACCTGCAACACGCATTTACAGCACTGCCACTCACGTGTGACTTTGTTCATTCCCCTTTTAAGTCACAGCTCCCTCCTAATCCCGTCACAAACACGACTACCGCCCTTCCCTCAAATCATAGGCAATCGTATCATCTTGAGAGATGGAAACCACCGGAAGGCAGTGCTTCCTTTTGCTCAGTAGAGTGTAGAGGGAGACATTGGGCAAGCTTGTTTCCCCCCCAGTGGCCTATTTTGGGGAGGAAATATATTCACAGCAGGGGGAGCTATTACCTATTATTAGTGTAAACTCCATTCAGAGAAAGCTTTAATGTTCATGTGGGCTGTGATTATTATTTTTTTATTTAACCAAATGTCCATATTTGCTGCCCACGGTGCAGAAAGCTCTGGGCTATATGGTTTAAAATTAACTTCTGCGTAACATGTTATTCTGCATCACGTGTTATATAATACACAGGCGGGAATCCCCCAGTGATTTCTTCTGTAAATTCCTCCTCTTTTTATTGGTCGTACAGGTCGGCTACATGTAGCTGCCGTCCAACCCTCTGCTGGAGTCGGCCAGCCCGGGCCTCCATGCAGGCACACATATGCTGCCAGTGGCCACGCTTGTCGTACTGGATATAAATAGCTGACAATGCACTGCTATGTGGAGCAGAAAATGAAGCATCGCCGCTCGGCTCTTCCATGAGCTCTATGTGTCTTTAAGTGGGACACCTTTGACGGCGTCTTTGTCGTCGATGAAGAGTGTGGCTTGTGGCAAGATGGCATGAAAAAGGATGACAGACGTCGGTAATTAGAAGCTGCCCTGAGCTTCTGCCAAATATTAATTATTTCACCAAGAAGAATTTGACAGATTTTTTTTGTTTTTTGTCAAAGGGCAGTGGGTTCATTTAGGATTTTCTGCCATCTCAGCTGTTGTTTTAGCAGAGATGTCATTTTTATCGCCGGCGTAAAATATTGTAAAGCGTTTATTAATCAGAGTGACTTGCGAAATTAGGGCTTCGTCGACATTCTGGTGTCATTTCAATCACCGGAGGAATTTTGATGAGATTTGTCACATAGTTCTCAGTCCAATAAAACGTCAAATGTGTGAAGCAGGACGAGGAGAGCCTGTGTTGTGTCTGCATGTAAAGCTGATCATCCAAGAAAGTGGATGAAAATCCTCATGGCTGTTAATCTAGGGACGATAACGCCAATCACCGGGACACGGCGTTCGCTACGAACCTCCCCTTAACATCATAAAAGGATCATTGACGCACAAGATTGAGCCTTAAATTTCTCAGTTGGGCTCTTCTCTTCCTCTAAGTTGGATATATTTCATACATCTGTTCTGATTTTCTGTGTAAACTGATTACGGTGTTTACTGTTAATTCATTATCAGCCTAACCCACGTCTGTACTTTCCGTTTCAGACCCTCAATCCCAAATGGAACGAGGAATTCTACTTCAGAGTGAGTTCACATTTCCAACTGTTTTGTGTGCTTTATTATTGTTTAGTCTAGAGTGGGCGTGTCTTTTGTTGCACATTAATTGAGAGCCGAGTTCCTCCTCCACCACCATGATTAAACGGACCATAATCGAACATTAGACGCACACACGCACGATTACTTCTCACTGGTTATTTATTTAAGAATCATGGCTCAGCATTACGTTATGATTATTTGCAGGTTGACTACTTTCAACTGCAGTGGCCGTGAATTATTGTGATGCAGAAGCAAGCCGGCTCCGTTTGTTGCTATGCATGTGTGTCTACATTTGCCTTGTGTGCCACATAACAACTGGATGACCGCTATCTAACCTCTGCTGTTATTTTGTTGCTAACACAGGTTTGTCCGCAGAATCACAGGCTACTCTTTGAGGTGTTTGATGAAAACAGATTGGTAAGATTCACACGTCGTAACCTCTCACCCTTCACTCTCTTGCATATATCGCACATTATTGTTTAAAATGTATTTTTCAGTCATGGTTTGACAGCTGGTCACCAGTAATCCATTTAGGTAGCGATCCTCATGCCTCCTTTTAATTTACTCCACACAGCTTGTCGGCACTTCAACAACTATTTAGACATTGTGTCTTTTTTGTTGTTGCTGATGATAACATTGGATAACGTTCCATTTCCTTTGGTGATAATGAGCTTTCCATGAGCACTTTGTTTTATGGTTCACTCTCAGTTATGCCATTAAGACATCAGTTTGCCACCAAATAAATTGTGATGATGCGGTTGTATCGTTTTCGACACCATTTTCCTAAATTAGCGTTGCTGTCATTTCACCACAGGGATCATTAACAGCCTGGATTGCATTGACTTTATCTGCAAAAGTCTTCACAGTTGTCTTCGTGTGATCTCTGAGAACATTGCTGGATTTGATAGTTCACTAACAACTCCTACATTTCTCTCATGTCGAATTTCTCAGATTTCCATCACAGTTGAACACTAGTTTCATTGACTCGTGATGTTTAAGCCCGTTGCAGACCCCTCCGTTGCCATGAGAACTAGATTAAATGTCTGCACAATGTCAAGGGTTGCAGCAATTAAAAAAAACGGCACAAGTGATTGTTGATAATCAATTCGCTCATTCCCGCTGTATAGTCTTCACCTTGGTGAACCCTCTGAACGGGAGAAAGTGAAGTGGTTGTTTATATAATGAAGACATTATTCCGTGGAAGAAGCGAAAGGCTTCCCTCTAAGGGGTTTAGAACTGTAATATTTTGTTTTTTATGAGGCGTAACTCTGGGGTGCGTGTCTTGAGATAGATAAAACAAACAGCGGATGCGGCCCAACATAGTAGTGATGTTGTTGGCCGGATGAGGCACATTCTGTCCGAGCCTCGCAGGTTCGGGGCTTTTGAACGCCGAGTCCCGACGTGGGAGGTCGAAAAAAGATTCAAGCTTGTGATTTGAGCCACATCCTGCAGTTTTCCCTGATAACTTAATGAATTGAAGGTACACGGTGAGATTAAATCTCATTTAATCAGTTTAATGTGCACGTTACTGATAAAAATCTGTGCATGCATTAGTGGATTTCGTTTGCATGTTCGAGAGGGAACAGCCGTTGAGAAAAAGGGCAGCTTGAATTATTCCCCCTCCCCTCCCTGGTACACAGTGGAGCTCTGCCGCTGTATGGGAGAGGACGACACAAGACCGGGTAGCCTCAAGCCTGGTCCTCTCCTTATATGTCTGAGGAGGTGCTTTTCTGTCCAGCTCCTCCACCACTGGCCAGGATTTCTCTTTGGAGGGGGCTGCTTGTTCCCTTGCAACCATTAATTTATGGTTTATTTGTCCAAAGTGATGAAACCTTAAGCTTAAAGCACGAGTACGATGCTGATACTTATGAAAGTACGAATGCTGGAGATACACTAAATATATCTCGAGCTACTGCTGGAGAAACTACATGCCTGATGGTGAATATAGAATGTAAAGATGGGTTGAATAGGCCAAACGCTACAGCGTAGCGCTTTGTTCGAGGCAGGCATTTTGGTAAGCTGGGCTCTCTGCCATTGGACCACACATTGGCATTTTGCTTCTTTTATACAGAACATTCTCCATAACATTTCACACACATTTATTGACTAACACTGGAGGCAGTGTGTCATCGCAAAGTGTAACCGGCTGCCAAGCCACGATTTCTTCTCGCTCGACAGTCTTTTTCTTTTTGGCTGTTGCTCTCCTCCTGAAGTCAATATTGCTTGTCTCCTCGATGCCCTCTCGTCCACAATGGAGAATTTTTTTGCCTTTCCCACCATATTGCACCATCGGTGTCTTGGCTGTCAGCTCGCTGCAGCTTTGCTTTTTGAGACGGATCAGGTGACTCAATGAGGACTAAACCATAGGTTGAAGCTGTCATCGAAGAGGGAACAGGCTTTTTGAATGATGCAGTTCTGAAAGGCTAAATTATCATAAGGGCTTAGCTCGTTCTGTGTACGGGCCCCCCAAAATCTCTGGTCTCAGGGCAAAGTAGCCCCACGTTTTCACATGCTTATCCATCGGGGAATCACTGCAGTATAAAGAACCCTCTCATGGATGTACACTATGCTGTGTTCCTCAGTCTCCGTTTCTGTCTTGCACCGTTGCCAAACACTACATTACGAGTACTCAAGCATCATAATTTGTGTGCCTGAATTTGGTGTCGCAGACTTGGATCCCAGCTGAGTCGTGTCTTGGGCGGTTTTTGGACGCAAGCAAAGTGGCCTATAAAACCACCAGACAGTTAAGTGTTTGGCTGTATATGGGAGACATCTTAGTTTATTCTGTCTGAAGAAGACTCGGATCTCTTTCTCCAGGGAGAATTGTTGCTGTTGTGCCTTATCAAAGCAGCAATCTGTCAGATATTCTGCTCTTCGTTCGGCTGCTGCCTTTTTTTACTGGACCATTTTTAGCAGCAACTTCCTTACACTTCTTTTCCTGTTTCCAAGCTACAAGAAAAAAACGGGCTCAATATGTCCTCCAGTTTTGTTGTTGAATCTAGCATTTTTAAGTGGGAAATATTCATGCGTAGCTGTTGGAAAAGAGGATGTGAATGTGGGCAGATCAGTAACAGCAGGGTGATGTTATGCCCTTAACCTTCCTGTTACCCTCAAATTTTCTAACATCTGTTATCCTTCGGGTCAATCTAAACC
Source organism: Eutrigla gurnardus (assembly GCF_963514095.1). NCBI lineage: Eukaryota > Metazoa > Chordata > Actinopteri > Perciformes > Triglidae > Eutrigla > Eutrigla gurnardus. Next base: position 21,203,499 of record NC_139930.1, read on the forward strand.
TTCAGAAAATGATTATAATCAAAATCACTACCCAGGTTTATGCTTCAGGTAGTTCATGTTTCTTTGTTGACAACCTAAATAACCCATTATATAAAACATAACCCCCCCTCCCATCCCTTTGTACATCCAGGATATGAAAAATAGGCAAATCCTGAATAAATCTCTTGACATTAGCAGCATAAGTCTACTCGTCGCTCAATGGGGAGCTGGACCACGGAACTTACCATTTTTTTTGTAAAAGGGAGGGATGAGCAGTGGTGCATGGTGTGTGTGTTTTTTTGGGGTGGGGGGCAGTTGGCACTTCAGGGCAGCATGGGGTTGTAACAGGAGGTGCTGGGGCCATTTGTGGTCACATGACTTACAAGCAACCCACTGTCACCTCGGAAACCAGGAGCGCCGGTCGCTCTTATCCAATCATGTCAGGAATGCTGGCCGTCACTCGGCTCAGGCTATTTCTGCTGTCTGTCGCTATTGCTTGGTAGTGCTAAGAGTCTGGCATACAGGGATCCTTCTTTACCTCCCACCCCCACACCCCCGACCCCACCGCCACCTCACCCTTCCCCACTTTAGCCTCCACTCTGCCATTCCTGAGAGTGCGCAGCGTAAAGTTGTCAGCTCTTTTGCAGTGGCTGTTCAGTTTTTGCGGCGTGACTTCTTTCCCTCCATACGGTTTACTGTGGAAGGAAAGTTGTGGAAGGGACTCGGAGAGGGTGGGAGGGGTGGGGGTTAGGGAGAGTGGAAGAAAAAAAAAAAAAAAGGGGATCAGTCATCCAGCCAGCCAAAGGAGAGAAGTGGGCGACACTAAGAGACAGAGACTGGAGCCAGAGGAGAGAAACCAAACAACCAGTCAGAGAGAAAGTCAGAGGCAACGGGAGCTGTGGGACGTGAGGTGAAAATGGCTCAACGTCTGCGTTTGTACTTTGGCTCGGGCCGCAGTAACACGGCCCCGGAGATACTGGAAGGAGACTCCGAGGAGCAGCAGGGAGACAACGACGTGGTCGCGGCGCTCCGCGTGCAGTCGCCTCCGGCGTCGACGGCCTCTTGGGAGCCAGCTGCGCAGCTTGCCCCTCAGAGAGCTTCGCGGTCGGAGCCTTCGCTCAAACGCAGCTCCTCCATGTTCATACCCCAGCTCGCCGCCTACGCCGAGCCGCGGCCCACCAAGAGCTCCTCCATGCACATCTCCCTCCAGCGTTCCAACGGATCGAGTAACGGAGATTCCCGTGGTTACGCTGATGATGTCCCGCCACCCTGTTACACTCCTCCGGGACCTGCGCCTGCCTACACCGAACCACAGATCCAGGAAGACGTTCCATGGCACCCGCCTCCTCCGTACTACAGCCCAGAAACTTTAAACTCACCGACTTCGACGGAGCCGAACCTGCCCAAACGTAGGGTCTTTAGCATCGGCTGCAATGGCCATACTATGCATAGCAGAGGCCAACCTGGTATTAGTGTTGGGGGTATCTGTATCCAAAGGAACTCTCCTGATGGATCTGACATCCAACATTTCAGAATCCACCCTTATGGTGGTCCTGGCTGGTCTGTCCAGCAGCAGAGTTCGGACCAATGCGCTGTTGTTAACGGTGGAACGCAGAGAGTAGTGTTTCAGCTCCAGCAAAATCAGAACCAGGATCAGAGCCAGGGCAGGCAACAGACTGCATCCCAGGAAGAATGCACAGATGTCGGCTTTGCCAGCTCCAGAGGTAGCCGCACGGTGCGTTACCCCCGGATCCGACTGGAGAGACGCTCGTCTCATCCAAGGCTCTTGCTGGAAAATCAACACCAGGAAACTTGCGCAGATAGCCAAGCTGTTGAGGAGAACCAAACAGACGTGGAGATAATGGAAGCAAGAAACAGATCGAATGGTTGTACTTTCAAAATCCGTGGGGGTTCTTCCAGAAGGCAGCCTCATTTCAAGATATATTTTACCCCAGGCGGAGGTGGAGATCAGGATGTGAGCCTTGGCAATGATTTGACGAATAATCCCAAGGTAAAGATGAATGGAAAACTTCAGTAGTACTGTCAAAATGAACAATATTTTGTAAATACTTTAATGAGATTTGTAGTTTTTATGATAAAGGAATGAATTTAAGAATTCACAACAAATCGCGAATGGGCCGTCTCGCCCATAGGACATGTGGTTTGAACACATGATAGCTTGCATGTAGGGCAGCCAGAAGAAGAGGAACATTTAGTACCGCCTTGGGTATAACAAATGTGAATCGGGGGTGAAATTCATGCTACCTAAATTATGCAAACGTTGTGGGACGTCTTAAGCATTTCGTGTCTAATGTGTCACTGGCTGAATCCAGCCCAGTTGAGGAGAGATCCGTATGGCGCAGGAAGAGGGTGGTGACATTCTGGGAAGTGAAAAAGCACAGCCTCGGCTCTAAGCTGAAACACACACACACACTGGCTTTTCTTTCACTTCGTAACCACAGCTATTTGAAGTTTTACACACATTGGCCAATTTGGTCATGAAAAAGGAAAACAGGAACAGGCCTGTGGATGAATGGATAATTTCTCTCCCCCCCCCCCTGTTGCACTTGTTGCCTTCTGTTTCATAGAAATGTGACACTTAAGTTTGGTAATACCCTTAACTGCAGCCAGTGCTCTCTGAGAGTTGTCCGTTTCTATCTTTAGTCCGTTTCTAGTGCGGTTGTTGATTTTGAGAGCGGGGCAGGCGGCGTGTCTTCTTTGGCTCGAGACCGGTATGGATCCGTATCCTCGCAGCTGCTCCACGAGTGCTTAAGAACGAAGACGTTAATATGGGGCCAAACCATCAAGATGTTCATCAAGCTATCCGTGTCTATGTCTCCTGAGAGCCTTTTTGATGTTACTGTGTGTTCCCCTTCCAAAGCTTTGGAAACCCACATCTAAAGATTTCCCTTTTATAATCACTTTATCATATTACCCAATTATTTATCCACAATCTTATTCTGACAGCACTTGGACTTCTCAGCAGCAGTATCCGCTTTGGCTTACGACCCTTTTTAAAAATGAAGCAGTGTGTATTAACGGCCTCTTGTCCCAGTTTTTGTGTAATGTGTGACTTTATGATTGGTTTCCTAAAGATTAATTTCAAATTTTTTGCATTCAACATTTCTGAATGTAAACATATTTCTTTGTCGACACATTCAGGAGATGAGATTAATTTAGTAGCAGTTTTCTTCAGTGATCTCCGTTTTCACCCCCTTATGATAAACCAGTTACTCTTACCCTGAATACATTTGTATTTTTTTTTTCTTCTTTTGCCATATTTTTTCCAGCCATACATGAATGCATTTTTACACGCATCACCTCTCACTTTTTCTTGTGCTTTGTTTGTAGAAGACACAGGTGTTGTCTTGCCTCAGGGAATCCCGTTTTTTGAGAGAACAAGTAAATCCTCATTTGGACCTTAATGACAGGTCTTCCCCAACTTGAGTTGGGGTGGCCCTTTTTAAAGCCCTGTGTGTGTGTGCATGTGTGTGCATGTGTGTGCATGTGTGTGTGTGTTTGCGTGTGTGTGCATGTGTGTGTTTGCGTGTGTGTGTTCCAGCCAGACTAGCCGGAGACATTAATGCCACAGTGCCATGCTCGCGTTACAGCTCTGCCCGACGCCCCCCAGTTTCCATTCACAAAGAGTTCCTGCAGGCCAATTGGTTTGCTATATTTACAGGATTGTGGATGGATGGGGGGGCGGGGTGGTCGGTGTGGGGGTTCTCTTTTTTATTTTGGTCCGGTAGCATGCGAGAGAGGTTCAAATTGCTATTGTTGTGAAGGGCTTTTCTCTGTCAACTCTGAGCTCTGATACAATGCATGGTATTGTAATTCAGTCGTGTCAGCACGGAGACTGTTGAGTAGGTGAGACAACCTTTTCACACCTCAGTGCCAGACTGGACCCGTTGGAGGGTTCTGTATATTATAAACTCTCAGCCTGTCACCATCTCTTTTATATATGTTTATGTATCTTCATGGCAGCTACAGTTACCATTCTTATCACTTTATTCACTTTGCTACTGCCTTAAAGGATCAGTTCACCCAAATTACAAAAAGTATTTTTCTCTCACTTACCTCTTGTAGTATAAAAACAAATGATTTACCACTTGAGTGTCATTGGAAACTGTTATGGCAGGCGATTGGATGAATCATCTGTCAATCAAATTCTTGATGAAGCCATTTTTTTTCATTGAAAACATATTTTTTTCCCTCGAGAAAGGACAAAGTTTCGTTTTTTCAATTAAGACATTTTTTCTTCTACTGATATATCCGACACTGTTGCAGCATCAATGTTACTACCATCGTTGTATGGAATGGATCTTGCACACACCTAAACCACATCAGTAGCTCCTCACAGGATTTGATTGATTAGACACAAACGTATCACTTGAAGAGATGGATTTCGAAGTGACTCACACAATCTGGTGACAATATCAATGTATCAATGTATCAATTTACATTTAGCAGTAAGGAAATCACCATATTATTATAAGCAGCAGCAACTTTGAAGAGACATTGCAGTGAATTTGGCCCAAGAAAACACACAGATTTTCCCACATAAATTTCCCAATTCATCTAATATCCAAGTTTTTGTCAACTTGGGAGTTTTTTCCTCAGAATATTACTCCCCTCCCCCGGCTCTGTAATTTATTAATTTCTTTTGACCTACTGCTTTATCTCATATCTCATTGTACTGGCGTTGGCTGCAGAAATCTCAGAGATGGATATATAAATCATCCAAACCTATCTTCACACAAAAGTATGTGAGATGCGGTGGATGAGCTTTTTATTTCCTGACGTTGTTTGAGTTACACACCTTCATCCTGCTGTTCCACCCTCCGTCCCTCCTTCTGTTAGTCGTTAGTAGCACCCCCCCTCCTCTCCGAGTGTAACCTGGCCCTGGGAGGCAGCTGCAGGCTCAACTGTGACCCTTTGATGACTCTGCAATTATATCCCTCTGCATACACATACCCACAGCTTAAAATGCTTGTTATTGTTAAGGACAAGAAGAAAAAACAGCCATGTGTCCCATGGGATACTGCTGTTGCCACCGGCTATCTCACAGGTTGATAGTGAGATTTCCAGGTGAGCATTAAATGTGTGAGAGAGGGGAAAAAACCTGCAGTATTAATTGTGATTCTCAACTTTATTAAGAAATCACTTTACAGAAATTCACATTATAGGTTGCGAGTCCTACAAGAGCGTAATATGATGCCATCAAGACTGGCCTGCGTAGTCCAGGTTGCGTTTTGTTGCTCTCTCCCAGTTTAGATGAAGCTCATGACTTGTTTTGAAATACTTGGGAGTCATTCAAGAAGTAAATTAATTGTGAAGTTGGTCTGGGAATTGAAAGCAGATACTGGTGTAACTTAAACAGTAGTGGCTTTGGCTTTTCCAAGAAGAAGTTGTTTAAACTGTGTGTGTGTGTGTGTGTGTGTGTGTGTGTGTGTGTGTGTGTGTGTGTGTGTGTGTGTGTGTGTGTGTGTGTGTGTGTGTGTGTGTGTGTGTGTGTGTGTGTGTGTGTGTGTGTGTGTGTGTGTGTGTGTGTGTGTGTGTGTGTGTGTGTGTGTGTGTGTGTGTGTGTGTGTGTGTGTGTGTGTGTGTGTGTGTGTGTGTGTGTGTGTGTGTGTGTGTGTGTGTGTGTGTGTGTGTGTGTGTGTGTGTGTGTGTGTGTGTGTGTGTGTGTGTGTGTGTGTGTGTGTGTGTGTGTGTGTGTGTGTGTGTGTGTGTGTGTGTGTGTGAGTGTGTGAGTGAGTGAGTGAGTGAGTGAGTGAGTGAGTGAGTGAGTGAGTGAGTGAGTGAGTGAGTGAGTGAGTGAGTGAGTGAGTGAGTGAGTGAGTGAGTGAGTGAGTGAGTGAGTGAGTGAGTGAGTGAGTGTGTACACATGCATTCACACATGTCTGTTTACGTGCCTGTGCATTAATACCTCAGTGTTTTTATGAGACTAATTTGTAACCTTTCACCATTGAATTCCAGCTCTGTTAAGTGTGTTGGGAGTCCGGCACACTCACTTCCCAACACTGCTTTTCCTTTTTCCTCCTGATGATCAGAGTAAATCAGTGTGATTGCTGTATACCTTAAACCCAGCTTATGTTTTGTTCTTTATATCCCAAAACTACACTTGAGATTTTTTCGAAGCGCTATGAACTTTTTTTCTCATAGCTCTTCTTTGCTGAAAGTTATAAAAGGATCATAAATCTTTCATTTTCATTGTCAAATCAAGTTGATTTACAGGGTTATTCACATAACAAATGTTTTATGAATGCAACGTTTTGTCTTCCGTCGTATATTCGAGTAAAAAGAATGAATGACCAAACTTAAAAAGAAACCGTGTGTCAGCGCTGCAGATAACCAGGTTCCCCTTGAGTCTCCCACAGACCAACAGGGTTTTCCCGTAAGGTGATAAAGTGTCGGTCATTGTTACAACGCGGCCTCTTTCCTGTCAAAGCCAGTATCTACAAACAAACATCATTGTTGGCTCGATGCCTGTTGTCTAAATCAGTTTCGTCCCACACACAGGCTACTTCCAAGAATGGCATTTTCCATCTCACACAGGTAATCACTGCTCCCACTGGGGGCTGCTGCAGCGCAGCGCAATCACCGTCCATCCAACCCCCCTTTTTTTTCCTCTCCGTCCACGTTAATTTAGGACAAAGGATGGATAAATCTGCGGGCTTCTTAAATCTGAAACGTATACCTTCCCTGGTCCTCCCCCCCTGTTGTCACCTCCTATCCCTTTCTCCCCCTCTGTCTGGCTGACTTGGCTTCAATCTGGTGGCAGTGGGTGTTGTTTTTCCTTGCTGGGTTCACAGGTTCTTCTCCTATGAAACGAAACCAAAGGCCTGTCCGTAAACAAAACCTGACACCGAGCCTCCTACAATGGACACTTGTGGAAATACGATTTGTAGATGTTGTTGCCTAATAGGCCACAACAAACTAGAGATTTGCTCTCATTATAATTATAGTTAGAACAATTGTATGATAGATCACTGCAGGTGTTCATGAAATAAAAAAGGCTTGAGATTATTTCTGGATGGGGCTGTCCATGAAATTCAAATCTTTTGTCCCTTTCACTCTGGGGGGAAAAAAACAACAAAATGCTGCAGGACCTTCTGGTGCGTTTGGTAAATCACCTTGACATTGTGTTTTGTTTTTTCTCTCCCTCTCTTTCCCCCGCTGGAAATGTGTGTGATTCTCCAGACACTCAAAAAGCTGTTCCGTTTAAAACGAAGCTGCCGAAGGTGACCTTTTCATTTTTTCCCCCTCTCTCCTAGACCAGAGATGATTTCCTGGGAAATGTTGATGTTCCTCTCAGCCATTTGCCGGTGAGTAATTTGCATGTGTGTCTGTGTGTGTCTGTGTGTGTGTGTGTGTGTGTGTGTGTGTGTGTGTGTGTGTGTGTGTGTGTGTGTGTGTGTGTGTGTGTGTGTGTGTGTGTGTGTGTGTGTGTGTGTGTGTGTGTGTGTGTGTGTGTGTGTGTGTCTGTGTGTGTGTGTGCGTGTGTGTGTCGGACTGACGGTTACAAGAGTGTTTTGAATACGCAGCTGTTTCTTATCTTCAATTTTGCCTGATTAACCTCTCCGAAGGTCAGGCAAAGTGTGTGTGTGTGTGTGTTGTGTGTGTGTGTGTGAGTGTGAGAGAAAGTGCTAGCCTCACAAGTAGCGCGTTGTTGTGATCAAACAGCACACTCCTTGTTAGAAAGGGAAGGCGGGTTGTCTCTAGAATATAAACAGAGGTGGCTTTCCTGAGGGCGGCTACCGTCGGAACTGAATGGAAAAAGCTACACTTGTCAAATCCACACACTGACATGTACTCGCCTGGAAACTGTGGATTGCCCGGGAGATAAAAAAAAAAAAAAAAAAGCCTTTGAAAAACAACAACATGCAGAGTTTTTATAGCTTGAACGGGACCTGAAACTGAAATAGAACCTGCAAAACATCTTTCAGCTCCTCTACTCCACCGAGAACTGTGCTGTCAGACTTATTGAAGTTCTGTCTGAAGTTGTGAACCTTAAAAGCATATCAGTCAAAAGGTGTTTGGGGTTAATTATTAATGTTCTACGTGGCTCCCATAGGTCCAGGACATTTAGCAGCAGGTAAAAGCATCTGCTGAGTCATGTTGAGAGATGGAGTGAGTGGGCTAAGCATCTGCTGAGTCATGTTGAGAGATGGAGTGAGTGGGCTGGGTAGAAAATCAGGAAACTTATTCTAGTCATTAAATGGATAAATTGAGCCTGAATAAGCTACTGCTGATGCTTCTGTATATTTGGTGTGATCGGCATTTTCTCTGGTTTTTTATTTGAATCATTCGTTTCATGAATGACTTCATGTTATAGGAAGTCTTATTCATAGTTACTGGACATTACTTGTCATCGCCTTTTTTTCTATACCAGCTTTTACTTACTACTGAAAAGCCACATTGACTCATCTGAAGCTTTCTGGCAGCTCCGTTTTTTCCTTGTGGAAGCTTGAACTTCCTTGAACCCTTTTCCCGAACATGGTATGGCATGAACCCTCGTGCCAGCATGGTGTGCCCAGCACAAGTCACACATGAGAAAGAGTGCAGGCTCGTCACGGCAGCGTTTTCAAAACCGTCATTTGGATGCATCATTTACCAAACTTGATATCAATTCTTAAACGTGGAAGATGTGAAGGACGGTTTGAGGCCTCGACGGCTTCACCGCATGTCAAATTATTTATTTTGCTTTCAAGATCACATGTTTGATCTGGGAACGGACGGATTCAGTGGTACGTTATAGAGCCGTGTGTGGTGAGCAGCCGTTGTGGACTGGTTTGGCCCAGTCAAAAGGCGTTTCTGCTGTTCCATATGTAACAGGAGAAGCTCAACCATTGCATAATGATCCTGTGCCGGAGGGCTGCAGCCGCGCTGCAAAGTCATGACTCTGTATTTTGGCGCTGTCTAACATCTGTATTTGCTTGTGTGTTCGATTGAATGCCTCCTCTTAATTTGCAGACGGAGGACCCGGCTATGGAGCGGCCGTACACGTTTAAAGACTTCCTGTTGCGGCCCAGAAGGTCAGTTTCTGCTGGAGATGGCAAACAGGATGTGACGAGCAAACGGTGATATGAGTCTTAGATTTTCGATTTGTAATATATGACATCTGATGTATTTTCCTGGTTTTAAAAGCTGTATTACAGTGATGTAATTGTCTGAACTTGCCTTAGTCTATTATTTTACCTTAATAGCCATTATATACACATAACTGGTGTTAATATATCAGAAATCTTATTGTGTACATATTTTTTTTTAAGCAATTAAGCGATTATTTGGTCAAAAATATCATGATATTTGATTTTCTCCATATTGCCCGGCCCTTCCCGATATTAAGCTTCCAGTAAACGTCTAAGGTTAACAGGTGATTCAACACTACGTGGGGCTGGTGTCACGTTGTCAGTGTCGGTTGAAGAGTGAGAAGGTGAAAGAACATCTGGTGCTAATAGTTCTGGAAACTCCCCTGCGATTCTAAGCGTTAGCAGGAGGGTCCGGGCCACCGGGTTTTTTTTGATGTGCTGCTTTTTAAGTGGGTCAATTTTCGCTGATGTCATCCTTCTAGTCACAAGTCCAGGGTGAAAGGTTACCTACGTTTGAAGATGGCTTATCTACCCAAACAAGGAGGACCCGAAGAGGAGGCTGGAGAGATGAGGGAAGAGGCTGAGGTAAGGTCTTGGCTAGCGATGTCGTTGGGAGATTGTTTTAACTGCTGACTTGGCATTATCTAAAGTGTGCCTGGTTCGTAATAAACCAGAGCCAAACCAGAGTGTAGTTTTTATTCCTTCATTCCACAAAAAAAGAAAAAAAAAAACACTGAAGCTTGAAGATGAAAGTGAGCGTCCTTATTTGGACCAATAACAAGGAAGAAGAAGTGTTTTGTTTTTGTGCTGAGAGTGAGAGGAGAAAAGGATGGCTCTTCTTTATATTCTCCCCTTCTAAGAATTTGGGCAGCATCTCGCTGCCAGAATCTGGTGAGAGTTTTTTCCAGGTCAGGGTATGGAAAAATCATTTACTATACCGCCTGTTATTTGGAGAAATAGGAGCTTCTCCTCTGCGACTTTTATGTGCGATCTTGGTGTGCTCGAGTGTGGATTTTTCTTGTGGATTGTGGGAGAGTTTTCGGACGGTGAACGTCTTCAGATAAGGTGCCGTTTAACAGCTAATGTATGGAAATATGAACGACCCTCCGCTAACCTCTTTCACTACAGTGTCCCACTGTGAAAAAATCCTTTACCTACCGTGAAACAGAGCGTCACATTTGACGCTGCACCGATATTAATTCCGATTAGCCTCAGTCATAGATCTTGTGGTCGGGAGTTATGCCACCCGGCTGGCAGTTTGTCACACGAAACTAAACACCAGTAAACGCTAACACAAACATCTCCAACCACATCTTAGCAGCAACAAGTTGGAATCAGCCACAAGTGATTGCGGCATCTTTTAAATGCATTTCCCAGCTTGAATCCCTCCTAATGCCGACGTCCATGTGTGTCTGACCGGCTGGCTCGCTGGGATATCTGTGATCGCGGTCTGTGAGTGAGTCACTCACGCTGCCTCGTGTCAAACGGTCTGAACTTCCTCTTTCAGGGCTGGGATGAGTCCGCGGACTCGGGCTCCCAGCGACCCCAGCAGCTGCTTCCTCCTTTGCCCCCGGGCTGGGAGGAGAAGGTGGACAACCTGGGACGCACCTACTATGTCAACCACAACAACCGCAGTACGCAGTGGAAACGGCCCTCCAACATGTACGCCCCATCTCTCTCTCCTCACGTTTCTTTGTTTTAGAATCTATTTTTACGTTTTATCAAATGTTAGTTCAGCCCAAATGAGTGCCCTTTATTATGTAGGCGTATAACTCAGGGGTCATTTTCAGTATGAATGAATCACTGGGTCAGTGAGTCCACATCCGGCTCAAGAATTTTACTCTAATCTATCAATAGCATTTTGGTTTTCATTTACAGTAAACCTGGCTTAATCTAATGGTTAGGGCGTATCTAAAATGACTGTATGCAATAGTTTAAAGCTTTGTAACGGTGATACTCCGATTCTAAATCAGTATTAGAATAATGTACAATGCTGTTTGTTTCACACTTCAGAGAGGTGAAGTGGTGATAATTAGTATTGTGTAGAATTTGTATAAATAGACTCCAACTCCAAAAAATGATCGCTGTAATAAATGTTAGGTTTTTATCCGACGGAATATTCTGCTCCAATCCATATTTGCTTGCGTTTAGCTTTTCAAAAACAATATTTTCACTCCCGCTGAAAAACTGAGAAGGTATATTCATTAGATTTAGTTTATTTAATAAAAAAAAAAACGCATAAAATCGGATGAACCACTTCAATCAAATTGAGGTTTTTATTTTTAAGCTCAATGACTTCATTCGAGACATTCGATGCTTCATTGGAAAACCTCAAAGAAGTTAAATAATAACATTTTTATAAAGACATTTAGTACAGCCCTACATATTTCATATCACTTACTAACAGTTTTCTTTTATATGACATATCTTCTCCTCCAGGGACGTGATTTCGGAGACCGAGAGTGACAATCAGCAGCGGCAGATCCATCAGGAAGCGCACCGCGTTTTCCGTTCGAGACGCCACATCAGCGAAGACCTAGAGAACGAGCACCTGGAGCCCAGGGACATCGACAACGTGAGAGATACGCCATGCAAACACTGAGCCACAGTCGTAAACAGTTGGTGGTAAAAGGGGAATAAATCATATTTTTTCCATCCCCGTTGTCACCCCCTGTAGTCCTGGGAGCTCATCACAGAAGAGGATCCCCCCGACGCCGAGTCTCAGCCTGGCCCCTCTTCTGCTTTGACGCCGCAACTGCCAACGACGCCCGTCACCCAGGAGTTCTCTGAAGATTTAAATCTGAGGCTGTCGCTCACTCCCGACACCAACGGCGAAGTGCCGGGCCCCAGCTCAGCTCTGGTGAGACTGTGACTTCTAGTAGTCAAAATCACTCCACATCCTAATGACGTAATGGTGGAAAATGTGGCTTTTTGTGTCGGATATTAGAGCGACTGCTTAATTATTATTATTATCTTCTTTTTTTTTTTACAGAGCCAGCTATCAAACAGACTCCGCTCCTCGAGTATGACAGATGGTGTCAGTGATCAGGCCCAGCCTCCTCCTCTTATGGTACATATTTCTAAACCCCAAATCTTCCCTCAATCTTCTCTTTCTTCCTCGACGTCTTCCCTTTCCTCCTCATCGGCATGTCTACATGCTGTGGCTTTACTACACATCAAATCCTCCTTGCATTTAAAATATCCACTTGTTTGTGTCGGGCCCGTACACGCTTCCTCCTCACCGTTCCTTCCTGCTCTCCGATGCTTCTTCGATTCCCCCCTCTCTCTTTCCTTCTCGGCTCCGTTGAATAACCACACCTCTTCCTCCCCCTCCTCTCCCACTACTACTTCGCCGCTCTTTGTGATTCACTCGCAGCTGCGCGTGATGTGTTGCAGAAATGTCGGCGTTGCAGCTGCACGCCAGCAGAATGACCGTTCTAGAAATCGTTTGCAAAGTGCAGCGCCGCCTCAGATCAAACGTACCCCCCCGGAGAGCCCTGAGTCATAGCGTCAGTGGGAATTCGACTTGAGCAAACTGTCACGAGATCTGAGTCAGATGTTTTGTCACAAAGCTGAGTCACGGCTGTGGGCTTTGGCCAATCGTCGAGCCAAGGAAAAGTACAGGTGCTAATGACGGCCTTTTCCTCTCAGTGACGAGTCTCTGAGGACTGGAGAACAGGAGGGCTATAATTAGCATGTTAGCGGGAGGACATATGGACGTTTAGTTACAGTTCCACACTTCCTAATCGTATTATGTGTGTGTAGGTGGATGGGTGCTGTTTGTACTGACCAATGCATGTGACTTTGTGGGTAAAGGTAGCCTCCACTTGTCATTATGAGTTAAATATAAGGCTGGTCTTATTCTAGATTTGTTGTTATTGTCATCAAATCCCATAAAAGACCAAAACTAACGATGTGTTCATCTGTCTCTCGATAGTTTACGACTTCTCTGCCCTCCATATAGGACCCGACCTCAAACACGCTGTTTTCTACTAAAGAAAGTTTAAATAAATAAAAAAAAAACACAACTGTAGTTTTCAGGAAGCATTATTTAAACAATAGTAAATGGTGTTTGTTTGGGGCCTATTTTCAGCTGTGGATTAATACACATTTTGTGCTCCGTTGAATATAAACAGAAGCAGGATGGTGAGTGTGGGAGTGACTCAAAAATAAACCAAAGTGGCGTATGTTGATGGTAATGAAGGAACATGTCATCCAGTGCAACAGCGAGGCTCAACACAGTTTTGCACAACAGCGGAGGCCAACAGAATACTGTATGCCAGACTCTTAAAGTAAAATGAAAGAATTATTGGTGTTGGTCTTGGGATTTGTCGACGATAATAAAACTACAGAATATCAACACATTTATCCTTTAATGGGAAGTTGTGTGTTGACCTTAAATGTCTAAAATACAGATCTGTGTTGTTTGAATTCTTTCATGGTTTAACATCAGAAACTATTGAGGTCCTTCTTCACTGTAGTTAGAAGGACGTTTACTATTCTGGGGTTGGTCGTGATGCAACTTCTGAGTGCGTATCACGTTGCTGAGTGTCTTACAGGTTATGTAGCGCTGCTGAACTACACCGATGTTGTCATCTAACTTTGTTTTGTTTTTTTCTTTTTCTCTTGAGATTCAAATTCTCTTATTTTTTGTGTGTGAACTCTCTCTGAACTGCAGCACAGTAATACACTTCCACTGCTCTAACATACAGAACTGTTTTCTCTGTAGCTTAAGCACCATTCTCCACTTGGATTGTGATTAAAGATGCTGCACTGGCTGGGGATTAAATTTACTGCTCGGGGAAAATAATCAGCCTCCCTCCGTGAAAGGAAACTCAAGCTTCTGTGGCTCAGACTGTCTTGAATTCTTTTTTTTTTTTTCTTTGTCTGTCTTTATATTAAAGTTGATTTACTTTTACTCCAAAGTTTCTGACGGGTCACTGCCGAACTCTAAACTACATCTTGTGTGATCACGTCATCCAATCGCAACTTGCAGTAAATTCTAAATGAATTGTGCTCTTTCCTGCTACCCATCCACCTCACAGCTTCAATATGCAGAATCCCCCCCGTTTCTCTCACTCCTCACCCCCTTCAGAATCAAATCCCCAACCTTGTGCATTAAAATTTTTCCTCACTCAACCTTCAGTACTGCCCCACACACCTTGCCCCCCCCCCCTCTTAATTCCACCCTGGCACTGAGAACATAGCATACTCTGAACTAAAGACCATCTTCCCCTGTTGTCTACCACCAGCAGGGTTCCCAGACCAGAAGAACAAGAGCTCAAACAGTCTCAGGTGGTGAGGAGTCTATGGTAATATCTCAGTTTGTAAAACAAGTTTAAAACCCTGTCAGTCGTGCACTTCGCAGTTCACAGACACGGTGATAGGGCTTTATGAATCACTGATAATTCCCACACTTAGAGGGTAGAAAGCCTCAATCCTGGTGACGAATTTACAAAATGTTGATCCTTATTGAAACTATCAGCGTGTGTGTGTGTGTGTGTGTGTGGTCTTGTGATGTGGCAACCTGGCAGTAAATATTTAGTAATTCCCCTGTTCAGCCATTTATAACAAGCCATAAAGCTGCACTATAAAATGTTTTCAGTAGAGATGTCCGGATCAAGTTTTTTTTTTTGGAGTCAGAGTCCATTAATATTGAGTATCTGCCCATCTGATACTAGTATTTACTTAAAAGCTAATAAAATATGCATCCAATTTATATAAAAGCTGTACACCTTATTTTTAATGACCTGCTTGATCTAAATGCTGGAGATCCTGATTTAAAAAATATATATATATTCATATAATTTGGAAAAAAAATGTAATAAATAAATATATATATATATATATATAATAATTATATATATATATATATATATATATATTAATTTTTTCCCCAAATTATATGAATATATATATTTTTTTAAATCATTAATATATATTTATTTATTTATTTATTTATTTAAATAAATATATTTATTTATTTAATTTTTTCCCAAATTATATGATTTTTTTTTTTTATATATATATATATATATATATAGGGTTGGGTTTGTACGGATGGTATTTTCATATTTACATAAAAGCTCACTCACATCAGCAGTAAAGGGAAGCAGAAAGGAGATTATGATCAGCTGATACCGATCCATTCAAATATGCCCGGTTCAGCTCCGGGCGTCTCTGGTGCACAGTGTTCGCTCAAGCACGTCTAAATATGATCACTGTGAATGATTTGATAGTGTGGTTGTCTACTTCAGTAATCTTTATGCTGCGGAACGTTAATAATTCACTCGGGAAAGTAGAAATGATCCACTACTTTCCCCCACGTGGTGTTTAGTACGACTATGTTTCACTGTCTTTTCTAGGTGAAGGTTCACCATCATTCACAACTTTCCATTTGAAGTTCTTCTTTTTGTCATATGTTGTTCTTCAACTTTAATAGTTTGTGTCACTGCTGTGCAGCAGGGACATTATTTTAATCTTGTGTTTTCCTTGTTAGATGTAGAGGAGAAAAATCCCCTCTGATTTTAATATTTCATCCCTCATATCCTTTTCCCACACAGTGTCAGCCTGTACTCACTAGTTTGTCTTTGCTTTGCTCTCTCTCTACACTTGGCCAGTCTCCCTCGGCGACCGCTTACGCCTTGACCACCCCCGGCCTGCCCCCTGGATGGGAGGAGAGGAAGGACGGCAAGGGAAGAACTTATTACGTCAACCATAACAGCCGCACCACTACCTGGACTAGGCCAATTGTGCAGGTACAGCAGGTCCGAAGGCTGGGCTGGACTCTATGCATGGGACTGGACCTTTCCTCGGCCGAGGCCCTTGTGTCAGACCTCTTCCTCTACCCCCCCTCCCTCCCCATGTTTCTCCTCTGTGTAGCCGTAGTGAATGATGGAAACAGACGCCTCCTTTTCTCCTTCTCTTGTCTTGCTCTGTGCCCGGTTCTGTCCAACTTGACTGTATGTCTTCCTCCTCTTGTCTAGCATTTTGTCTGATACTCTGGATGGAGTGCAGCTATGTATTGGTCACGCCTTTCTAATCCCTGGCATGGAACTGCAACCACCACTCTCTCTCTCCCCCCCCCCCCATTTCTACCCTGTTCTTTCCACTTGTCTTCCCCGCTGTCTTTCTGTCTGCGAATGCAGCAGCTCGACGTAGTCTGAGACTCTGAGTTCAGGGAGAGACCGCTACACATGGGTGTATGTTTAAATGCCTCTCCTCCATTTCTGCTTTTTTTTATAATATTATGCATTTCATCACATGGTCTTCTCATTCTCTGATTCTCATCTGTTCTTTTGTGTTTACTCAGAAGGAGAGGAGACGCCGCCAAATGATTAACATAACAATATCGTAGCATTGCTTTGTTTTTGGCACATTGTAAATGTGTGTACCGGCCACTCTGGTTTAGGGTTGTCGGTGACACTAACCTTCATTTTCGTCCCTGTTTTCTAATCGGATGCATAATCCTAATCACTATATTTTAGTCGACCTAATTGATTGTGTTCTTGGGCCGAAAATCTTGCATCCAGAACCTTCCCAGTGCAAGCAAGCATCTTCTGACAGCATGGCTTTTGTTATTTCGGCATCACGTACCTTATTCCCGCCCTGTTTAATCTCAAAAGTGCGTTTCTCACTGACAGCTGACTGAAGACGGAGCCAGCACCTCAGCAGCAGCAGCAGCAGCATCGGGAGGAGCGTCGGCCCTGCCACCTGCATCCACCCCCTCCTCCTCCTCTTCCAATGCCTCCAACAACCACCTCCATGAGCCCCAAATCCGACGACCTCGTAGCCTCAGCTCCCCCACTGTCACCCTTTCCACCCCCATGGAGGTGAGAATTAGCCACCTGTACCGCTCCGCTCCACCATATCCTCATCCTCTTTTCACGCCCCTAGGACGTATTTCTGTCTCCTCTTTCCTCCAGCCTTTACCCTTCCACACTTCCTTGTCATGCAATCCTTCATTTCCATCCCTTTGAATGTGACCAAATCACCATCCTCACCCATCTGCATAAACCATTCTTTTACCATCTCTCCTTCTTTCAGGTTACTTCTGTCTTGATGCTGCTTTCTTCCTCCATATGGAGTAGAAAGTACAGATGTTTATTTATTGTAGGGAGTAAAAGTAAAAAGTATTTGTACTCGATGTGCTTCCCACCTCTGCTGCTGGGTGAAAACTTTAAACTGATCACAGGTCCCACGTGAATGTTGTAAAAAGCAAACCAACGGACATGCAAATCAAAGATATTGATCATGGAAACTAAATATTAAGTCTATTTTAGTAACCAAATAGAAACTGAGGTCTCATGGGTAGTGTTTGAAGATTGATTTGTACAGCGTGGCATCCTCTGTTAATACCTTTTTCTAAGAACATTATGAAAATGTATTCTTATTGAATGCATTGTTAAATCTATTGAGATATAATATTCCACAGCAGCTGCAAAATCACACCATAGAGAACAGTGTAGTGCTTCGTCGGAGCTGCAGTGAAACGTTCAATTATATGTTCACAACCACTTTTTAAGTAAAAGCAAGCAAAGGAGCACGCAGACATCAGCGGAGGGCTTTTACTGTAAAGCAGCTGCTACAGATTAAATATGTGCATTGTTTGAAAAAGAGTGGAAAATTGATCATTTAGCCCAAATGACCCCTGATTTGAAATAAGCCACGCGTGAACGAGCAGTAATGGATCACAGAGTAATTCCTTTGCAGTGTGTGATCGTGGCCTGGCTGCGTTCACAACACGTCTTCCAATGTTTTTCCCAGAAAGCTCCCTCGTCGGTCAAAGTGGGGTTTGATAATCCATCGGTCTAGTCCCGTGATGCTACCGCTAACGACTTTTAGAAGTTCCACTGTTTTGGCGTGAGCAGGTGAGCCACCATCCAAATAACCACATGGGATGATGATTCTCTTATCACCCATGCTAAGTGGAATCTCAACTTAAACTTTTAAATTCTGCCGTGCAGCCATTAAAACACCAGACCCGTTCTGCCCTCTCGGACTCGGTGCTCCTGCCAGGGGATCAGACCTGAGGAGGGTTTAATTGAGGTGCGTGTCTGTGCACATCTCCGTGTTAACAAGGCGTCGTGGAGGTAAACGGAAGTGGAGCGCTCACTGCGGAGGCTTGTAATTACAACTTCCAGAAGGTGGGGAGGTCGGTGGATTAATTAACGCGGCTGTTTTTCTCTTTTAAAAATCAGATCAGACAATCATAATTACCGCTACAAGAAATAATGCGACGTGCCAAGTTGCCAACACTAATTAGCTTGAGAAACTTCAGTCTGATTAATGTGGCTTTAGTAGTGTAAAGATGAGTTGGTAGGTTTGTGGAAGACCAAGGTGTTTAGTCTGCTTATAAGTAAATTATCTTCAGTTTGTGAACAAGTGAGTGAAAATCTACAAAAACATTTTTTTTATTTGTTATTGTAATATTAAGCCAGAAACAATATCTGGGGAATCGTTAAAAGCTGAAAATCTGTAGAGTTTTGATTTGACGTTTTAGACTTTTTGTCAACTGATGGAGATTTTTTTTCAGATGTGATATTCTGGTGACGATGATGATGGTTTTTCCTCCTCCTAATACAACATCCTTGTTGCTGCCTGTTGCCTTTAAAAAGGATCAAGTCGTCCATATTCAGTTACCTAATGCTTCCGCTTCCAGTGGGAGTATTAATGTTACGCTTCATTTTATTTATTTGTTCCCCTTTCGGTTCCAGGGAGCCAACAACATCCAGGTGCGGAGGGCCGTGAAGGACACGTTCTCCAACCCCCAGTCCCCCCAGCCGTCGCCCTACAGCTCCCCCAAGTCGCAGCCCAAGACCCAGCAGAGCTTCCTGCCCCCGGGCTGGGAGATGAGGATAGCCCCCAACGGACGGCCTTTCTTCATCGACCACAACAGCAAAGTCACCACCTGGGTGAGCTCGCACACGCATAACGGGCTGGAAACGAATCGGGCTCGAAACATAATTTGAGAAAATATGACTGAAGGGTAAAGCTTTATTTTACAGGTCTGTAATTTCCTAACAGTTTCCTACTGGGTTTCCAGGAAAGAGCTCTTTTATTTGGTAATAATTATAGGGAATTATGAAGACCATTTTTTTTTAAGTTCCAGTGAACTTCTTGCATGAACTCATGAAGTTTCCAATAACAAATTAGGGGTATTTGTTTGTGTCTCTCAAAATCCTCATCTGTGTCGAAACACAACTAAACAAAAATAACTGTCTTATACTATTAGTATCAAATCACAAAGTTCTTTCCATGAAACCTGAAAATAAGGTCGACAGAGCAAATTAAGTGATCCAATGGAGTGATTTATATGAACATTATTCGACAGTTCTGGTTATTAAATGGACATTAAAAATCCAGGGAGCGGTTGGTGTTGATCTTTAAGGACCTTCTAGTGACATCTGCTGGTGTGAAATCTACATCAGCCCTTATTGGGATTCTGCTCTTCAGACTAAAGGGTTGTGTTGAATAAAAAAAAGCATATCCTTCACCCCGTTTTGGGATAATTCATTAACATTTCCTCTCTTTGGACACCCAGGAGGATCCTAGGTTGAAATATCCAGTCCACATGAGGAACAAGAACTCAATGGAGCCCGGTGAACTCGGTCCTCTTCCTGTAAGTACAGTCATAATAAAACCACCTGCATATTTAACCTTTGGCCTAAGCAGCCTCGTAGATCCCAATAACTGCTCCATTCACTCACTCATTAACTTGTACTTATGACGTGTTCTAGATCAGTGTGTTTAGATCCCCGTTAGATAAACATTGTGTTATTGTGTTTGAAGTGGCTTTTTTGCAGGAAAAAGATGAGACATTAATCTTGTGATCTAGACTATTTCAGGTTTATATCACATTTAGAAAAGAAAGCGTCAGTGGGAGAAAGTAACTGGCTGAGTGATGAGAAAGCGGAGTCCGGGGGCTGAGTGAGAATCCATAATTAGGAGGTGGCGATTGCCACCTGCACCATTATGTGTATGACATAAGACTCCCAACAAGTGGGGGTCCGTACGTTACCGTAGGTAGCGAATAATCGGAAGCTCCGTAGGTTTTTGTACATC
The DNA here is from genome assembly GCF_963514095.1 of Eutrigla gurnardus. Lineage (NCBI taxonomy): Eukaryota > Metazoa > Chordata > Actinopteri > Perciformes > Triglidae > Eutrigla > Eutrigla gurnardus. The sequence continues at coordinate 21,223,637 of NC_139930.1, forward strand.
TTCCACAGGCTCGTGTGATGTGTGCGCATGTGTGTGTGTTTCTCTCTCCCTCTTTCTCTCTTTTCTCTTCCGTTCTGGCGGATCTAATGTATGCTACTTCTTCTACACACCTGGCCATGTCATGTTTGGCAGAACCTACCAGAGGAGGTTGGTTGGTACCTCCCTCCCTCTGCCTTGCCTGCCTACCTTACTCGTCTGGTCTGGTCCAGTCTGGTCAAAATGCCTGCAGACAGCCTTGCGCTTTCTTTTGTTCTTTCCTCTCTTTTTTCTCTCTTTCCTCTCTCATGACCGGCATGGATGGACTGTCCTCCCCCCCTTCTCCCTTCTCCCTTCTCCCTTCTCCCTTCTCCCTTTCCTATTCATCAATATTTTTCCCTCTCACTTCCTCCCCCCACCACCCACCCTCAGTGTCTGAGGCACAGATAGACGAGTCTGGGGGGGAGGGCGGGTGGAAACGAGGCGAGACGCCATGGGCATTTGTTAGAGATGGAAGTATAAAAGCAGCACTGAAGGAGGAGAACGGGGTTGAATAAAGGGGCAGTGGGAGGGAGCTGTACATGCATACTGGCTGTGTGCTGCATGTGTTATGTTCTTAAATCTGGTTTCCCCGCTCATGGAAACACACACACTAGTACTGTGTTTCCCAAACCTTCTTTTTCTGGGGACCCAATCTTCAAAAAAACATCCCAAAGCATCGCAACCCAGTTCACAATAAGCCCTATCTAATTGTGAGAAGATCTAATTTGTGTGCCATTCCAATATTACAACTTTATTTCACCTTAAAATAGGTAAACCCGCCATTTTGAAGAGAAACATACGTTTTGATGAATCACAATTTTTGTTTCCTGCATGTTAACTAAATTAAATAAATGATTTTTCCCCCTCATCAGTGAAACGCTAGCCTTTTTATATTGGGTTCAACGTTATAAGCAGGTTCTAATATAAAATATTTGGGCGTCCTCACGTGGCTCAAAGGTGTAAAAGATTTATAGGACCCTAATAAATTGTCCCACAGACCCCCCTTTGGGTCCCGACCCAGTCTTTGGGAACGACTGCACTAGTAGGTCCGTCCTGTTTGACACGCGGTCCGACTCCCCGCCCCTTTACTCTAAACCGACTGTTTTAACTGTTCTTACTGTCTGTACCGGTTTTGAACTCGTAGTGGTGACTTAACCTTCTGTGTTCTGTGGTCGTATCCCTCTGCCTTGTCTCAGACCTTGACTCAAATAGGAGAGAAAAATCCCTTCAGTTCCTTTTTGTGGGCGTTTCATTGAGCTTTGCAGTCTGTGTTCGGACCGTTGAGTGGTCGGTCAAGTTCAATCAAACATACATCTAAAAAAAAACAGAATTAAAACAAAAGTGGATGGATTTAAATGACTATTTGAGCACGGCCTGTTTTTAATAGTGCAGTCTAATGGTGACTGTGCTTTTTCTCACTTTTTTTATTCCTTTATTTTTGTTTTTAGCCTGGATGGGAAGAAAGAGTTCACTCAGACGGACGCACCTTCTACATTGACCACAGTAAGACCTCCATCTTCACACTTTCTGTCCCTTCATGCTTGTATTTGTTTTTATAGCGTGTAACGTGATGTAGAGCAGCAGCATCATTAACTGAAAGATCTTAACGATGTTAACAAACAGTTATTTTCATCGCTGATTTGATTAATTTGGTGCACGACTTCCCGGAGCTCGATGCAACCTCCTCAGATAACTTGTTTTGTCCGACTAAAGGCCCGAGTCTGTTTATATTATGTCATCCGATAACATTCGTTATGCACATTTGATGCATTTTTTAATATATATATGCTTTCAAAGGATTTGAGTCAACCAGCAGTCTTGTTTGGAAAAAATCCAATCTCAGAAAATCAAACCTGTTCTGACAACCTTTTCGACAGATGAACGTTTCGGAGTCGGCGTTTAAATGTGATTAAAGATATTCATTTAAAGCGGCTCACATTTGCTGAAACCACAAAAATGTGCTCGATAAAGATAATTAATCCATTATTATGTGTTGATTCACGTTTCAGTTAAATGACTTAGCTGAACTCTGCACATTATCTGTCTATAGTCTGATGAGTTTGTGTTTGTGCTTCATCCAGATACAAAGAACACGCAGTGGGAGGACCCTCGTCTGCAGAGTCCGGCCATCACAGGACCCGTGAGTAGTCAGAGAGTCCAAGTTTAACACTGTGATCCTACGTGTCGCCGGCCTCGCCGTCTTTGTGCAACAACGATAAAACACTTGGCGGTCGCCACTCCACCTCAACAGCTTTCGTGTCGCTCTGTGTACCACTTCAGATACCGCTCTCCCCCCTCGCCACCTCCCGCTCCCTTAGTCACACTCCGTGTTTATCTCAACAAGAATGTATTTTCTCCTCTTTAAATATTTAACATCACAAGCCGAATGTTAATAAGGATGTTGATGGGTTTTGTCGCTGGTTGTCTGTGCAGGCTGTTCCCTACTCCCGAGAGTTCAAGCAGAAATACGACTACTTCAGGAAGAAGTTGAAGAAACCGGTAAGAAGTGACGTTCGTCTCCGGGGCTCCTTCTGCACTCATTAGCTTCCGTTTGGATTGTGCTCGATCACACGCGTCGACTTCCTCGACGCCGCGTGAACGAGTTCGACATGTTAATGGCACGCTGAATATTCATCACAGTCATTATGCATTCGGTTGTCATTAACACTTGGGTAGGTGGAGAATGAAATGTCACTCCCTGTGTATGTTTTCCAACGCTGGAATATCATCTAAAACAATAATAGTGTTGAGAGATTAATTTGCACCTCCTTTGACACAGTGTTCAGTCCTGCTGGAGCATGTTAAAGTTCAGAAAGCATAATATGTTGAATATTTACATGGAATTCAGTGATCTGCAATGCAACGCCTGCATAAAATATGCAGAAAGAGGAAATTGTTCCACACAAGCTCATTGTGAATTATATATAACGAGCTTTTGACTTAATAGTTGATGTTAAATGCTCTGCGTGCCGTTCCAGGCTGACATCCCCAACCGGTTCGAGATGAAGTTGCACAGGAACAACATCTTCGAGGAGTCGTACCGTCGAATCATGTCCCTGAAGAGGCCCGACGTCCTGAAGGCACGGCTGTGGATCGAGTTCGAGTCAGAGAAGGGCTTGGACTACGGCGGCGTGGCCAGAGAGTGGTTCTTCCTCTTATCCAAGGAGATGTTCAACCCGTACTACGGCCTGTTCGAATACTCCGCCACGTAAGTGTCTGTGTGTGTGTGTTGGATTTAGGGGTTTAAATAGGATGTGAGACAGTAGGACCCAAGTGGTACTTCGGAGTACTGCAGGGTGTACTTGAGATGTTATTTTTATATGAATTAAAACAAAAACACCTTAATCAGAGGTTCTAAAATTATATTATATAAAGTTATAAATTCAATAAACCACATTGTACATTCAATATCCCTTTTATAGAGTTAATCGTGAGCTGCTGTAATGAAGGGCCGTTGTAGGTTAAAATAATAAATAATTGAAAATACAGGGGTGTTAATCAACGAACAACAACTAAGACGTTCTCTGAGATTAAAAAAGCAGTTAAGAGAGAAAATTGCAAGATTATGTTTTGAGAAACAACATGGAAAATAGCTTCATCATTTCTTAAATGTTTTTTTTTTTTCAAAAATTTGCCACATAAATCTCAAAATATCTAAGTATTTTTTTTGTTCATTCATGACTTAATGATCTTACAAATTAATGTAAATTTGGCACTTATATTTTCTTTGAATATTCCCACTTCCCTCCGCTCTGTAATTACTAATAATTATTTTAGTCCTTTCTATATAGTTGTACCTCTTTTTATAGCTGCGTTTTTTTTAAACTACCATAAATGTTTGCTCCGGTCGGGGATTCTTGGCTGAAAGAAATATTTAATTATTGAACAAAGTTTGAGAAACGTTTGTTTAAAGCTCCGTTCAGATGATTTTGGTTTCCACAAAGTGGAGAGGGGCAGAGTTCCCGCATCGTTTCCCTATGAGACTTGTTAAAGTTGACCTTTTTCCTGATGAACTTTTCCTCCCATTCAAAAAGCCATCCTGTAACGAACGTTTCCCACATACAGCAAATGTTAAGGTCATTAAAGTGACGTGTGCTTTGTTCCTTTTCCTGGCATCATCAATAGGCGACTAGGGCAAAGGTAACGACAGGTAAATAACACAAAGCAAGGACACTTAAAAATTAAACCTCGCTTTAATTAAAAGTTTGCTTTAATAACAAAAAAGCAATAGTATGATTAAAACTCCAAACCTTAGAAATTAAACCACACTGTAATTATTCATCACAGTAACCTTTTTTAATTATTACGTTTTAACATCATCAAGGGGCTGCAGTTAAATGAAAAGCTGCTGCTTAGCAACCGCCTTAAACTTTCCTGTCTCCCATTTAATGGATGATTACTTGGAAGTTGAGCCCCGTGTTTTTCCTCTCTCACCTGGAAATGACTCCTATTCCTTTTCTCTGCAGAGACAACTACACTCTCCAGATCAATCCCAACTCCGGCCTGTGCAACGAGGACCACCTCTCCTATTTCAAGTTCATCGGGCGCGTGGCCGGAATGGCTGTGTTCCACGGAAAACTCCTGGACGGTGAGCCGCGTGACGTTGGTCTTGGAAACGTTTTCATTGAGGATTTTTAGCTTTTCTTTTCTCATATATATATAAATAACCATATGTTTTCTGCTTTCTTACCGTAGGTTTTTTCATCCGACCCTTCTACAAGATGATGCTGGGAAAGCAGATCTCCCTTAAAGACATGGAGTCAGTGGTAAGATCCTGTCCTGAAATAGACTTCTTATAGAATTTGGACGAAGCCCAGAGTGAAATCCTGCAGTCGGAATGAATTACTGACTATTGTAACGTGGTTGTATCCGTGCAGGACAGTGAATACTACAACTCTCTGAAGTGGATCCTGGAGAACGATCCCACTGAGCTGGACCTGAGGTTCTGCATCGACGAGGACAACTTCGGACAGGTGTGCACACCCAAGATCATCCGTTAAAATCTAGATTACTTTTTAATCGCGGTAGAGAAATGTAGTTTGGTCGTGTCCAAGCCTTATTTTTTCTCTCTCTCTCTCTCAGACGTACCAGGTGGATCTGAAGCCCAGCGGCTCCGACATGGTGGTCACCAACGACAACAAAAAGGAATACATCGAGTGAGAACATAATTCTTTTTGGAATAGTTCCCAGTGATCACAACACACACGATCAAACATGAGTCTAAATGTCTACGATCTTCCCACAGCCTGGTCATCCAGTGGAGGTTTGTCAACCGGGTCCAGAAGCAGATGAACGCCTTCTTGGAGGTAATTTACGTGCACTAATACGGTCACCACATGGGGGCAGTATAAGCGCAGACTTTGGGTTTCCTCTTCCTTCCTTCCAAAGCTTTTTAAAACTGAATCACATCTCAGTTATTTAGGGGGAAGATGTGTCATTATGTTTTTAATTCCCTTTCAGGGCTTCACTGAGCTCATCCTCATAGATCTGATCAAGATCTTCGACGAAAACGAACTGGAGGTACAGCATGGATCCGTTACTTCATCAGTCTTCTCTGCTCATCTGTTTGTTGTTGTTGTTGTTGTTGTTGTTGTTGTTGTTGTTGTTGTTGCAGTGTGACATTCTAGCATTTAACTCTGCTCTCTTTCTTGTCTCTGGGTAGCTGCTCATGTGCGGCCTGGGTGACGTCGACGTCAACGACTGGAGGCAACACACCGTCTACAAGAACGGCTACTGTCCCAACCACCCCGTCATCCAGTGGTTCTGGAAGGTACGTAACGTTGCCCCCCCACCCTGGTGGTTTTTCCCTCCCGTGCAGCCTGTGACGGGTCTGCTGACCTCGCTTTTGATGATCAAAGTCTGTTTGGAAGAACAGGCTTGTTTGCACTGATGAAAGAGCCCAGAAGTAGTACCTGCCCTGCTTATCGTCTGTCTTGACACAGAGACACACACACACACACACACAAACTATAATGTGTGTGTGTGTGTGTGTTTCTTATTTACACAGACATCAGTGTCATGTCATTTGATTAAGTGAACCGGTTCAAACAGCTTGTGTCTGAAATTCTTTTTTTTTGTCCACATAATCTTTTTTTCTGATATTCGATGAATGAATATTTGATAAATTAACCGTTTGTCCTTGACGTTTCTCCCCCCCGTCGTCAGGTCGTCCTGTTGATGGACGCCGAGAAGAGGATCCGACTCCTCCAGTTTGTCACGGGGACGTCGCGGGTCCCCATGAACGGCTTCGCCGAGCTCTACGGTGCGTTGGCGGAAAAGCTTCAGCTTTCCTTTTATTTCCTGCTTGTGTAAACGAGGCCAGATATCTGCTTAAACCGCAGGGCCTTGACTTTATGTCACATACAAGTCAACAGTGCAGTTCCAAGAAGTGAATTACTATCACTGTTCACATAGAGAAAGATAAACGTGTAAAACAGATGAGGAGCGACCGGAGATGTACAGGGATTTAAGTGCAAAACGGTTATTATTTCCATTAATTAAACTATTTACATAAAATGCTCTCCTTCCTCCTCTTTTCTCCAGCATTCATTGAGTCTGTTTGTATTTAATTTTAGGTTAAATTTGTATTTCTGTCTCGTAATTCTTGTTTTATTTTTTTTGTCTTGTGCCAGGTTCTAATGGACCTCAGCTGTTCACTATAGAGCAGTGGGGAACGCCAGACAAGTTGCCAAGAGCTCACACATGGTATGCTACTACACACACACACACACACACACAGTCACAGACACACACACACAGTCACAGACACACACGCACACACACACACGCACACACACACACACACAGTCCACAGTCACGCTGGAGGCTTTGAGGCTGCACTCGAGCTTACGATGTTGGGTTTTATGTCAGCCATCTTGGCTCAGTATGCTAGCGTGCTACCATTTGCTAATTGGCACTTAACATTCAGGCTGCTGTCTTGGATTTGGATCATAAAACAAAGTGTTGGACAAATTAGAAGTTTGACCCTCTGGGGGGAAACCAGAGGAGAGAGTCAGGTTGGTCTGGACCAAAATAGGCAGCCTAGCCGGGCCTACGCCTCAAGTGTTGTTTGGGTTCTTTGTATTTGAGAGTATTCAAAAACCCCTATTTATTCATTATTATTATTAATTTGTCAAATGCCTGTTTTCCCAGTTTCAACCGCTTGGATCTGCCCACTTACGAGTCATTCGAGGACCTGAGGGAGAAGCTCCTCATGGCCGTGGAGAACGCGCAGGGCTTCGAGGGCGTCGACTAAGACCGGCGGGCGTCCGACCGCGTCCAGCACGCCGACTGACCGACCAACGATAGGGGGGGAGGGGCATGTTGTTTACTGTAACGCCTGACTGTGAGCCCCACCCACAGCACCGGTGGCTCGAGACTGTATAGCGATGTGTCGAGTCGTTAACACCTATGTCTTTAAAAAAAAATCTTTTTCAGAGCCAGCGGGTCAAAAAAAAACAAAACAAAGGTGCTGGGGAACGTTAGAGTCATCACTGTCGAATGCTGTTTTATTATCCACGGGCATGAGCGATGAATGAGCTGGCCCCCCCTCCCTCGATCTACCGATCCCTTCCCTTCTACCCTCGTCCTGTGAAAATCTACAGTGCTGGAAAAACACCAATGCATTTCAACATCTCCGTCATGTAGACTTTAGCACAGAATCCAAGCACCCTTCTGTGTCGGGGACTCAGCATGGCCTTAATCTGGCTCCTACATGCACTAACTGCAACGGCACTACGATCACAACTCTCCGAATCCTTAGACCAACACCAGATTACCTTAGGAATGCTAGCCAATCACAGTTCAGGAAATCGGCCACACCCCCCCTCTGTAGAGCCTTGTCAGTATGTTTGATCAGAAATCGCCGCTGCAGCCTTTTTGTACAATAATATTTCCCTTTTTTTTTCTTCTTTTTTTTAAAGCTACTGGTAAGGATTCAAGAATGGGGGATGAGATAATCCCCCCCAAAAAATAAGTTTTCATCATGGAACAGATTCTTTTGGTATAATTCTTGCAGGAAAAATACCGTCAACGTATTTGTACCGACGAGCAACGTTGTTTACTACTTGGACAATGTTCTATGACACGGTGTGACGTGTAGATCTGGCTGTGAGCTCATTCATCCATATCATTTGTTACGGTTGGTAGCAAATGTGTTGAATAAGATGTTTTTTTTTAATTGTAGTTCTATGAAAGCAGCATGAAACTGTATCTTGTGTTGGCTTCGACTACATCGTCGTTAATCTGGAACGAGAAGGGAAAAAAAAAACCCCACGCAGCTCGGGGATAGTTTTCTCTCAGACGTTATTAAATTAATATTCTCATGCCTGTTGCTGTTCATAATGCTGTAAATGGTTCTTTAAAGCATTTTTAAATTCTTTTCATGATATATATATATAAATATATGTATTAACAGAAGTATTACTGATCAACAACACTAAAATGAAGCTGCGTGTGTCGCGGGTGTTCGAGAGGGAAAAAAAAGCTGTGATTTGCCACTGAATATAAAGCAGCACGTTTCTTACAGAGGAACAAAATGTTTTTTTCTTTTTTATGTTTTTGTTTCTCTCCTTTTCTTCTCTCTTTCTCTCAACTTTTTTTCTAAAATTGAACCTAAAGGGCACTTTATAGATCACTCTGAGGTCATGTCGCCTGTCGTATGTCTTTTGTCATTAACTTGAATGTGATTCTGTTTTGTTTTTCCATTCAGAGCACTTACCTGGTGCAATATAAATAGTCTAATCTGGGCTGCTGCTAAGGTCGATAAAGTGGACAGAAGTGAAGCAGAGACTTCGCATCCTTTTAGTCTTCTCTCTCTTTTCTCCCCCCCTCCCCCGTGTCCCTCACCCCGCTGTGATCCCACCACTCCATACTCACCCAGTACAATGTTTTTTTATTATTATTGAATGACAGGAAAATATCACTTTTGTTAAAGATTCCACCACTCTGTGCAACTCTTTGTGGTTCATTTAACTTCAGTCAAATAAAAATGAAACTTCCAACAGTGTCGTTTGAGTTCATATATGAGCGGACGTTTTCTCACACCACGAGTTACAGTCACCTTATTTCATTTCTGAATTATTAATACAAATGTACAAATGTGTGTATGTATGTATATATGTACATATAAATATATATATATGTGTATATATATATATATGTATCAAATTACATGAAATAATAATCTAATAAAATACAATATATTATAAAACTGTAAAAGGGGCCAGACTGCCCCCCCTAGATTTATACCTACCAGTCATTCATACTTCGTGCTTCACTTCTGTGTTAAAACGCACATAAATAGTGGAATGGTCCTTTACGTGTCGTACAGCTGGAAATTTTAACATGTGTTTGACTTGTGCCCACGTCTTCCTTTCACAGGAGTTTACACGTTTTAAACATAATAATAAAATAATAAGAGTTGTGTGTGTGTGTGTGTGTGTGTGTGTGTGTGTGTGTGTGTGTGTGCACATGGTGTGGTGAAAGGACCTCAGTTCATTCACACAGGCAATCTAGGAGTTATCAGCTTCAAGGACGAGCAAATAAAAGCCACCCTGCCTGCCGGGGACATTTTATCACCCGCTCGCCGAGACCTGGTCACAAACAAACCAGGAGCCAACTTCTTCTCCACATCCACCTTCTAAACACATTCCACCTGCTAAAACACATGTCCTGATAGGGAGTACATCTTAAACTCAACCGTTAACAGGAAGGAAAGAATACATTTTGTTTTCCCGTACAAGAACGTTTCTACGGTCGGTGATCCGCTTCTGTGTTACGTCACAGCGCCGACCTCGATGACCCCCTGATGGGGGTTTAAGGCCAAACGTGGAAAAAGATCAAAGATCAAACTTTAAATGAAATGTTCGATGCTTTCCAGCGTTATTGTGTTTCTTTGCTGTAGCTTTGTGTGATTTAGATGATTCACCATGCAGGTGAAATGTAATGTTTTTCATATATAGGTCATATAATCTGCCTCGCGTGACGGGTTTTTATTATGACGCTGATCCTTGGGGACAAGGCTCGCTACTTAGAGTTTATCTGCCCGTAAATTATTCTTATTGTTATTATCTAGTGAGACACAACAGTTCTTCCCTCTACGTTTGTCTCCAGGTGAACACAGAGAGGATTCGACTCTTTGACTTGCTCTTTAATTCACTCCAAACATCCGATCATCACATTCAGCTCACGATGACTCAAAGTATGAAGTGTTGCTTCACCGGGGCAGCTGGGGTTTTTTTTTTTGGTTCTCCCCCTCTTCCTCCTCCTCCTCCCCCTCCTCACCCTCTACCTCTGGTCAGGGTCGATCAATACTTCCCCTGTAGCTTATCACTAATGTGGAACTGGCTGTTTGTCCAAACCCAGCTCTGTCTACATAAAGACTTGGAACGGGGACGGCCGTCCGAGCCCAAAATGCACCGCCGCCGCCGCCGTCGTCGTATCACCCCGTGAACCTGCAGACTTGGACTTTTAAACTGTTGGGAAAAGACAAAAAGACTCGCCGGTGTGAGAGGGATGGAGCAGAGACGGGAGAGGGTCGCCGGGTGGGAATGAACCAAATCCTGGAGAGGAGAGAGAGAGACGGTCCACTTTGAGAAAACGTCAGGTGAGATGTTTAATATCCCTTTAATGATGTATTTTAATGTATTTAAATCTCAGAGTTTTACTAGTAAAGTTGGAGAAAATGTCATGTAATGCAGTTAAGAGCAGAAACTATAAAGATCAATTCTGTTTGTTGCGTAGAGAGAAATGGGGATCACACAGGTGGTCTTTCACACACACACACACACACACACACACACACACACACACACACACACACACACACACACACACACTTCACAATGCACACAGCTGCAGCCATCCCACATCAGTCCTGTTTTTTCCTGTTTTTCATTCCAGCGTATAAACACACAGATGATCTTAAATCATAAACCGTGTGATTTCATTTTTGTTTATTTCTTTTTGCTTCTCCATAGATTCACCAAACCTCACCAGACTGCCTTCTCTCTCCGGGTCGCCGTCTGCAGCTTCGACCTCCAGCACACGTTGTCCTCCAGAGCTGTGGAGTGTGACAATGGTGTTTGTGTCCTGTCTATCAAACGCCATTATCACACTAAATAGCTCCAGTGTGAAACAGACCTCGACATCCTCCATGTTCCTGCTTCGCCCTGTTGGAGGTTTGTTGTTATTGTGACTTCTGTATTATCTGAATTGTTGTGTTTTTTGTTGTTGTAATAATTTCCTCATTCTGTGAAGCCTGAATAAAAAAATAAAAGATGAGTTTGAAAATAGATGTGCGTTGATACACGGTGCATGACGCTGACCCACTTAACTTCGAGGTGCTAATTCGCTGCTGGAGTCGAGTCTCTCCTGTGAGTACAAATAAAAATAGACGGCCCTTTTGTTTTCACGCCGCCCGCCATTTCTTGTGTGCTTCTTGTGTGCGGTCATCATTCAAATTCTTTCCAGCGTGTCAACATCAATTCAAGTGTTTAAGCCACCTGTTATCCTTTGGGGGTCAATTTAATTTGATAATGTCAAGGTTATGTCATTTATATATATAGCTTTGAGCTTTCTTTGTAATATAGGGAAGGGGGTTGAGTTTTGAAGTATCTGAATCATAAACCTGGGTAACACTTTTTGATTATAATCATTTTCTGAAGGTTTATAGGAAGGTTGTATGAGAACAAGCTGATATGTGGGTGTTCATATGGACACGCCCCCTGAAAACTGCACATCGGAGTCCCATAACAGGTGATTTAACGTCATTAAAAAGACATCAGAGAGCATCTTAATCTCTTTAATAACAAAGACATGTCGTGTGCTGCTTACACACTGAGCCGGAGCAGAGACTCGGTCAGGAATAGCCGGTTTGACGATCACAGGTATGGCGGTGGATTTGTGGCTCTGGATGTCGGGTTTTGGGGTTCAAGTTTAAGAGCTAGACCGGTTCTGTGTAGATCCTTGAAATAAATTCCAGAAAAGCAACTCGACAAGCAGTATTGCACCAGACAATTAGACAATAAATTCAAATAAATCTTCACATCTTTCAGGCGGATACATTCAAATGCGTATTTTTACGCAAGCTTTGCGGTAAAAAAAAAAAGACCTTCAGAACAAAAAAGCTTTCACCAAAACAAACATCCTAATAATGTCACATTAAAACATTAAAATCAAATACGTTCATACTGATAACAATAACTGTGTGTATTTTTAACACACAACCTACTTTAAAGACACATCTGCCCATCGATTAATCAACTATAGTTCAAGTTGATTTAATCAACTCATAGTTTGAAATCATCACCAAAGTAGAAAAACAAAGAAAAAACTGATCAAGAAAGCAATCTCTAAGACGTCACAGTCCACAAACATATTCAAGTGTTTGTCAAATTTGTCACAGTTTCCCATAATTCATCCCACTATAAATTATGAACACGCCCTCGTACACATAATCATCTCACTGAAATAAAATATATCTCTCAAATTCAACATGAGAGGAAGCAATAAACTATGAAACAACCGAAACTTCTGTCGTTCTTCTTCCGAAGGGCTAAAACCAAATCCCCCTAAAACCCTTCAGCACTTCAATAAAAAAATAAAAAATAATAAAACAGTCCAGGTTTGCTCTGTCACTACGACTTGGCGTTGACTGTTGGCCAGAACGTCTTCTTCTTGGGGGCGGCGGAGGGCGGGGCTTTGGGTTTGGCGGCGGGCTTCTTGGGTTTGGGCTGCAGGGATTTGAGGCCGAGGATCTCACAGTACGTGTTGCACTGGTGCAGCGCTTTGAACTGGTCGATGAAGGAGGTGGAGCAGTTTCCCTTGAAGCCCTTATATCTAAAATACAAATAAAATGCAGTCAGCTCAGGTCACATGGTGCTATGACAAGTTGTGTATTGTTTATTAGCATATTTCGTCCTCAAGACATTTTTATTTATTTTATTTCTTTAACACATTTGCATCGATTGTTGGTTCTGAAAACAGAAATATCAAATAAATACTCACCCTTTCTTACAAGTGGCTATTCCCACATCAGTCAGCCTCATCCCCACTCCTGCAAACATCAAATACCACACTATATTCAGCACGTATTTAAAGCACAATCATTTGATAAATAAATGTATATACCGGTACCCATAAAGTTGAAGTATTCTGTTTTCAGACACAATCCTCTGTTTATTCCTATTTAAATGCATCCGTCATCACTTTTGACCAGGTGCAATGATGACATGTGTTTGGCGCCATAAAAGACATTTGCACATTATTCCAACGTATATCTCTGTATACATCTATATTCTCCACACCTTGCATGTCGGTGACCAGCAGGTTGCCCTCGGTCTTGTGATAGACCCAGTGCTGGAAGGCACAACATTTCTGCCCGGCCTCCGAGTCGCTCCTCCTCAGGTTGATCTCTTTGCCGTCTTTGACCGAATACTTGACGAAGTCGCCGATCAGCTCCTCCTCCAGCGTGGCGTACGGGACGTCGTTGGACGGGCGGTGCACCAAGTAGATGGGGATGATCCTGGTGGAAAGCAAAAATATGCATTTTTTTTTACATAAATCCTAAAAAAAACAGGGGAAGAACAGAGAGTTGTGTTTTGGTGTCACTCACTCTGGGATCTCCCCGAAGGCCTCGACGGACCGGGCCACGCTGGTGTACGCCTTGATGTACTCTCTGGCTGTGTTCTGGACGTGGCACTCCTACAGAGCACAAACCCCGTTACCACACACTTACTTCCTGCATCACACACTGATGAGCAGCCAACATAGGGGGAAGTAATTAAAGATATCTCATAAAGGCTTATTCACTGTGTTTTTGTAGAAGGTATTTAAATCAGATTAACATATTAAAACATAGACATATGAGGTGGCCCTCAAGTGTCATATTTTACATGTTTTACATGCTTCACAAAACACATTCTAGGAGCACTTTGCATTAAAAACTAAATATAAATAAAATACATTTGTGCATAATTCTCCAAAAAAGAAAAAGTTTTGGAGCAATTTCTGAGTTTTTGTTCCAAAAATGTTCTCTTTTAAATAATAGAAATGAATGTGGCTTTATATATGAATGGTTTAATTCCCTTTACAACATTGTGTGGCAGCAGAAGTACTCTTTCAGGTCTTTTACCTCCACAGCCAGGCTGAAGTTCTTCTCAACCAGCTCGTCGTTGTCCTTGGTCCCGTAGCTGATGGCGTTGTGTACTTTGAGTACGCAGGAGTGTCCCGGGGGTAACGGGGGCGTCCGGCCCGCCTGCATCTTGGTCCGGAAGGCCCGCCGGTGCATCCCCTCCCCGAAGTGGACCTTCTCGGTGATGATGCTGGCGGGCTGGTTCTCTCCGAAGTGTTGCTCGGACAGGAAGTCCTCTTTGAAAATCAGCCGGGAGCAGCGGACGTCCTCCTCTTCTTCACCTCCGACCTCGACTGGGACAGCTGACGGAGAAAAGACACGGAAAAGACAAGAGAGTGAGTGTGTTAATCACCTGTCAAACATAATAAACCTTCTTCTAAGCTCTAAACTCACAGGAGGTCTTTGGAGACGGAGGGATGACAATCTCACTGAGAACTGTGAAATAGTCCAGATTGTAAAATGTTAACACATTTTGATGTAAAACCACAGTTGTGTTGTTTATTTGAATGGTTTCTACCTTCATATGTGAGCTGGTAGTCCAGCGTGATGGATCCATGTAGACCGGCGAGCCGGCACTGATACTGGCCCAGGTCTTTGTGAGACGCGTTGGAGATGGTCAGCGACACTCGGCTCTCGTCCCCTGCACTTCAGAGAGAGAGAGGGTGGTATGATGTCACACGTGAGTTAAGTTGGTATAATGATCTCAGTTTTTTGTTGAATGAATGTTGTTAATCAAGCCGGACACTGGCCTATTAATTATATACAACTCAACCAAATAATGTTGTAATTGCCTAATATTCGATTATATCTAACACCTGCAGTTGATGTGCGGCTGATTTTCTGCCTTTCCAGTGCTCAGTACATGGAAAAGTTCTGGACTAATGTTAGCTCAATTCATTTCAAAATCATATTCCACATATTGAGTCAGCTGTACCACCTGAACACCTAATTCATGTGTGTTTCATCCATTTCCTGTTTTATTTTGTAGTGATGTGTGTCATGTTTTGTTTCCTGTCTTTCTGTCCCGCCCTGATTTCTTCCAACTGCTTCTAATAACCAGCTGTTCTCCTTGTGTAATTATCGGTCTGCATGTGTTCCTCGTCTCTCACTTTAGTGTTTTAGTCGTCCTCGTTTCTTCTGTGGATTATCCTCTGCTGCCTGTTTTCAGACCTGTAAATGTATTTCTTCACCATTAAACACCACATCGTGTGGATCCAGACTGAATTGTGAAGGTAGATAAACAAGTAGTAGTTTAAATATGTAAACTAAACGTAATGGTTTAACCGATTAATGGATAAATGATTGTCCAACCAAGTAACAGTTGAGACAAGTTTGTTTATAAGCACGTTTCATACGACGACTTTATTTAATTCAGGGGCAGAGTTGGAAAACCTCGGAAAGAGAAGCCTCACTTACATAATATAATAATCTGGAAAATCGCGTGTATGCACAGAAGACGCGTGCGAACTGAATCCCCTACCTCCTGGTGCTGTCGGACAGGACGGCGTCCCCTCGGCTCCAGGCGACGGTGCAGCAGGAGGAGGCGGCTGCAAACTGACACCACAGGCACAGACTCTGCTGGTCGCCGCTCACGGACGCCGCCTGGATCGGCTGCACAACTTTGGGCTCTGCACACATACGCTGTTATGATGAGGCGGCACAGCTTTTACGATCGAGGTATCAACAGACAAGTCCCTTACCTTCCTTCGGCGGGATCTTCTGTTTAACCACCTCGCTGTACGCCTTCTTGCGAGTTGCCCCGGTTTCCACTTTGGGCTCCTCCGCCTTTTTCTGGATGGGAACGTCCTGCTTCGGGATTTTGGACTCCAAAACGCTGACAGCCTTCCCAAACGTGCCCTCCGACAGGCGTCGTCTTTTGATGATGTCATCGTTCAGGGGGACGGGGACGTTTTTGGGCGGTTGGTCTTTACGATCTGCGTGATGCGGAGTTTGTTCTCCCTGGGGAGCCTTGGCTTTGGCCTCCTGTTTCTGACGCTGTTTCTCCTCTGACTGATCGCCGTGTTTTTGAGCTTTCCCGACTTTACCGCCCAGCTTGCCCTCAAACATGTCGATCCTTCCCTTTGCCGTCTTCGGCGCCGCTCCGTTCTCCACCTCGGCCAGTGGCTCTCCCACGCTCTTCGCTCCCGCTGCGTTCGGTTTCTTTTTCTTCTTGCCGTGCGGCTTGTTCGCAGCCTTCTCGGCCGCCACACCCGCCTCGATCACCAGCTTAGCCTCCTTGTCCTCGAGGCCGACCTGAGCGTTCTCACTGGTGTGCTTTTCTGCACCGGGAGGGTGAATTTCTTGCTGTTTGCACGCCTGCTGAGCAGAAACATGAGATAAACTCTCCTGTTTCTTGGAAGCTTGTGCACCATGATGATGACCCCCTGTTTTGTCCTTTTTAGAGCGCCCCTTGCTCTCTGAGGTGCAC
Source organism: Eutrigla gurnardus (assembly GCF_963514095.1). NCBI lineage: Eukaryota > Metazoa > Chordata > Actinopteri > Perciformes > Triglidae > Eutrigla > Eutrigla gurnardus. The sequence continues at coordinate 21,240,217 of NC_139930.1, forward strand.
TTGTGGGTTTTGTGCGGCATCTTTCCAGCTGTTTTCTTATTTAACTCGGCTTGGACACCTGTGGCGACGGGTTTCGCAGCCCTCGAGACAAACGGGTCGTTTAGATCTAAGGTGATGAATGCAACGCGGTTCCTGTCTGAGGCGATGAGGCAATCTTCAGGTACATCGGCCGAGTTTGACAGTTCACAAATCTCCTCAAGAGTGGCCAAGTCCAGTTGTCCGTCTGGTGAAGACTTTATTGTATTTCCCTTTTTATGAGTCAACTCATCACCTTCCAGAGATGTTTCATTAGTAATCCCTTCTGACGTTCGCCAGAGAGCACAGCGTCGTACTTGAAAACAACCGGCGTCTCCGTTGTCATCCAGAGTCCTTTTGGCACAAGTTTGTTCTCCTCCAGGGCTTCTGCTTGTCCGACAGACGAGGGAGCTCAGAGCTAAGATGCTGAGAGGAGCTAAGGGCATAATAAACTGCAGACTTCCTCGACGTGGCTCCACCTGACGACGCTCTCCGTCGAGGTTTTGCAAAGTGTCAGGCGACAAGTTTGTCCGATCGCCAAAGAAACGAGGATTCGTCGAAGGTTCGGTTCCCTGGCGGTCGACCTCGGCCGACCCGCGGCTCACCGAGTCCAGCTGGGAGACGCCGTCTGTCACTTCACACACTTCATCTCCAACGGGCTGGAAAGGAAAACGGACAAACGATCACAAACACGTGAGGTTGATGTGTTGCCGAGAGTCAGATATTTATTCAAACTGATCCATGCCGTAACATTCTGATCCGTACAACACGTACCTTCCTATAGAGCCACAGAGCAGACGTTTATGAGACACCATGCTCCTATATCCAGTCCTACAGTCCATATGTCCCGCATGCAACAGAAACCCACACTGTCGCTGTTATAGACCCGAGCTCCAGCTATGCCTTGCGCACCTAAGCCAATGAAAAAGCAGCCTCCTCGGAGGCCAGAGGACCTGTCTGCGTCCTGATCCTGGCTGTTTTAAAGGAGATGTGGTGGGAATGGGTGTGTTAAAGGGTGCATACATAGAGATAGAGAGAGAGAGAGAGAGAGAGAGAGAGAGAGAGAGGGTCATGTTTCAGTCCTCAGCTGTGCTCTCCTCTCACCTCTCTGCCCTGACACGCCACAGATGCATGCTATTATCATTGAACTCGCCGCTATTATTAGATGCCATTTCTGTCCATCCGAAGTCTTCATGCACTCGCTGGTTTCCTTCAGCGCAACACAGCTGTCGGCCTTTTGAGACGGCGGCCAAAACCACTCATCCAATAAAACGGAATCAAGACCTCGTGGGTGCAAAACGAGAGGCTCCGATCCAGAAACGCTTGTGATGCCTCTAACGTGGATTTCTCTCGGGAGTCTCTCTGCGTACCTCGTGACCGGGCTATCAATACTGTAGGTATGACAACAACAACAAGGGCAAGAGCTGGAATGTTCTGGCCACGTTTCCAAAAAGTGCGTGACTGATTTATACCGGCCAGCGGCGCGACTGATGTGAAGGTGATGGCTGTTATTCTCTCCATCATCTGTCATCATATTTCCATGCTTTTCATATAAATCTAAATATGAACTCATCTTACCTCTTCAATCATCAGATTCACAGGTGTATTTTGGTCCTCCAGATCTGCGTCCTCTGTTATATTCAGTACGATCGGATCTCCTTCATTGTTGCAGAAAACCGACTCGACAAATCCACCGAAGCGAGACGGCTTCAGGTCAGCAGAAGAAGTAGATCTGGGGATCAGGTCTACTCTGGATCCTCCAGGAGAGGGTTTGACGCCTTGAGGCTCAGGTCCTGGAGCGTCGAGGCACAAAGAGAGACAGCACTGCCCAGCGAGGGCAGAGCTCTCTGGGTCTGGATCCTGGACACCCATTAGTGGCCCCACAGCTGGTTCTGGACCCCTTCCTTCTTTAGACGTCTCTGCTTTTCTGTGATCCTCAGCCAGCGCCTGTGTCAGAGCGTCTATCTCGGCCCCTATCTCTGTGAAGGCGGCCGTGAAGTCCTCCTGAGGAGCCGTGATGATCCCGGTCCAGTCCGAGAGTGCGCTCTCCCAGCTGTCCACGGACGACCACCTCTGCACCGGTGGCTCCCGACCTCTGGTGTCATCGTTGGACCGGCCAATCCCCTCCCTGCCATCCAGGTTGTAACCTGACACGTGTGTCCCTCCGGGGGGGAAAGACAAATCGCCTCCTTGCATCACAGAATGTCCTGCCTTGTCCAAGGCGTCCCTGTCTCCTGCATCCTCACCTGCCAGATACTGGCACGCATCCAACCACAGCTCCACGGGACTGTTGCTTCGCCGTGATCGGGGGGTTGAATCGGTGACCTCGGCGTTCCCTCGCATATCATAGTTTCCCGACATTGAGCGTGCCTCATCGGCATCCGCAGCAGCCGGTTCTGCAGGTTGGCTCACCTCTGAGTCATCTTCACCAGAGCCCCTACGACATAGTGTCACCACGTTGTCTGAGTCACACATCGGGACTTGCATATTGCAGTCAGGGATTGTTCCCCCCGTTTGTGATAACGGGCGGTGAATCTCAGGGGGATCTGTGTGGATGAAGTCCTGCGTCTCACTTTCATAGATATAAAGGTCTGACATATGTGCTGTGGCCGTATCACTCTCTAAACTATCCGACTGATGCGATAAGGACCGTAATAGATAAGTGGGTCGACTGTGTTCCTGAGGCTTGGTGACGGGGGGCTCCGTCGGGCCCTCGGGAGCAGATGACATCACCCCAAAGGGCTCAGACGTGCTATACCCTTGTATGAGAGAAAAGGGAAGCACCGGCTCTTGTTTAACGTGAAAAGTTTCAGATAGAGGGGAAATAAAGTCCTGAGAGAAGTGAGGTAAACGAGGCAACACGGGTTCCGATGAGCCCAAGTAGCTGCAAACCCTGAAGCGATCGTCCCTTGGCGCGGGTTCGGAGCAAAGTGCCAAATACTTTGGCGCGTCACGGCTGGACGGGGAGTCGGTGCTTCCTTCCCGAGGGAGGTGCTTGGAAACGTTTGATGAAGGCTCAGTGGATTTGTTTTTGGCGTCTGAGAGATCCGACACGTCCTCCGCTCCGCTCTCGTACGCGGAAAGCATGTTTCCTGTGGCGACGAGAGTCTAAATCCACAGTTGTGAAAGCTGGCGGTGACCACGTTTGGGCATCCGTGCTTCCAGTTGTGCTGCTTGGAGGAGGTTTGTCTGCAGGAAGACTCCAGCTCTCAAACAGGGCCACGTTTTGGTGGCATTTCCTTCCTCCAGCTTCAACTGTCCCTAGATCCTTAGATCCAGTTCCTGAAAAGTAAAGGCAGACAGTCAAGTAATGTCTCACGTGTATATTCACCTCCTCGACCTGAAGTCATTAAAGGGAGGCCCTCAATCTCGCTCTAGCTGTTTATCTTAGTTGCAGGAGATGCCCCCTTTTAAATGGTCTATTTTGGAAGCCTTTAAAGGACACTTGACATACCTTATCAGCAGGAAAGCTTCCTGTTGTGACTTTAAAGCTGATAAAAAGAGAGACAATCTCCGATCGCTGTTGTGCTGCACATCTGAGTAACTCGTTAGTTTAAAGGTAGCATCGCAGTACATAATAAGGCCATGAAGGCACAATTTCATGTTTTGTTCATCTCCAGTTTCAGCTTGTTTGCTGTAAAAAAAATATGATGGATGTTTCCACTTCTCGTTTATCGACCTTCAGTCTCCAAAACATGCACTCCGGATTGCAGGAGGGGAAACTGATGGCACATACACTGGAAAAATACCGGCGCATCTTCACCCGTGACCTGCATTTGTGACATTCCCGCTGCAGTGAAGGACACCTAGCCCAGAACTCGAGCCCGAAATGTTTATTGTGTCGTCAAGATCCTAACTTTAGAAAGTCTATTGACAAACACGTCCATTCACATTAAAAAAAATCCCCAGACAAAGTCCTCGGGGTTAAAAGATTGTTTTCCTTGATTTAATCCAATTTGTTTGATATGCCACAATAACACTTACTCTGACGCCATGAATAGATTTAATTAGGGCGTGCTTGTTAATCGTCCCATATATCTGAGTTGGAACTTAGAGGCTCTTGGAAGGTTCAGATGAATCAGAAATCCCTGTCGT